>NW_010301667.1:123072-129609 GCF_000700745.2 Antrostomus carolinensis
AAAAAGTGACAGCTGCAGATACCATTCACCATCAAGTGTGCTTTGAACATTTTTAAGTGCTCTAAAGGCATATTAGAAAATTAGCATTTTTACCATTATGATGCAGAAGGGAGTAGATTATTTTAGTAAGTAGAACTACAGTAGGGAAAAGATATCTAGGATAAGACATTTGAAGGGAGAAAACGAGCAAGAGATGCTTCTGCCTGTAAGAAGATGTTTTGGTGGTTAAAATTCTTTCATAACTGTGATAGTGAGTTGAAATAATGTATAAAGGTTGCAGAAACAAAAAGAAACAAGCTCAATAATTTCTTGTGAGGTAAGTATTTTCTTGAATTTAAATTAGTAAGTTAAGAGTGCTCTCAGTTTCACAGTGAGAAGTCCCTCATCATTCTATGTGTCTCTCTTATGTTCCCACATAAGTAAAATAGTTACTGTGACTGATTGCAAAAGAAATATTCAGTGTGATCTACTGTTATGTACTGATGTAGACAATGCATTTCTGATGCTCATTTGATACTTTGATAGACTTTTAAGTGGGTACTAAATTAAACCTAGGACTAGGATTGGTTCCAGACAAGGAAATCAGGCTAGATTATCCAGTATTTTCAAATTTATTAATTGATAATTATTGGAAAATAGCCTCTGCAATTTAAGTTGATACATCCAAATAAGTAATTTTCTGCAGCATTTACCTGTTAAAGCTGTCTCATCTATATCAGTCCTCCATTTTATACCCATTAAGGCAATCAAGTTTTACTTGCAAAAAATAGTTCAGCAGCACAGGCCAAATTTCAAAGTTGTTAATCAAAACTGTTGAGAAATAAATAGGCATTGACTGAATATTACATATTCAATATTGCAGTATTACACAAATATACCTCACAGTTACTCCCTCAAAGGAAGAAATAAAGTCATGTGGCTTCTATTGCCAGTTATGACTGCAGATATGTTGACTCACTCTTTTAAAAATTTGTGATATACATTCAACAAAAAACACATTTCTAGAAGTGAGTTTTGCTAAGGTAAGCTTTACAAAGTAAGGTATGTTTTGTGTGATGACAGAGAGTAATATAAAAGGCACTTGATTTATAAAATACTCTACATGTGCAACATATTTATACAATTTGCTATGAAGTACATAGGGCATTTTAAAATACGCTCATTTTGTAATCACTTTTTTTTTTTTTTTATAGAGGACCCTTTTGAACTAATTCACAATTCATATGAATGAATGAAAAGAAAGACCAAAACTGAATAAAGTTCTTATTTTGATAATTTTTTCAATATCTTTACAGATGACATCATCTTTCCAGGCAAATTTGCAGCTCAAGGTTCCTTTTTGTTCAAGACAGTTGAAGTTGCTTAGCTAAGTATTTCTCAAAATATCCTCTTACATACTCCTGTAGTCTGGGTTTTTTTGAGATCTGTTTTTGCTTTTAAAAGTAGCAAATATTTGAGAATAGACACTACCAGTCCTCAACCTGACCTGCTATGGTATTAAGCTTTTTCCTTTCGGGTGAATACACCTGACCACCGGTGAAGGCCCCATGTAGATAATAATTTAACTGACAAGTAAAGGCTCCATTTTCCAGTTACACTGCATTTCAACAGACATCAGAGGTTACAAAACAATATGTTTTGTAGCACTAATTATTTCAAGTAAATAAATCTTCATAGTAACATGAAGCAAGGAGAGACTCCTCCAGATATAAATTTTCAAGAAAAATATGATTTAAGACTGCTGAATGATTTCCATCATTACTACAGCACAAGATACAGTTTAGCTGATTAATTGAAACATAGGTATCAGATACTACTTTTACTGCATATTATGTTTTTATTTTCTTATTTTCTGCTGCAGTTGAATAGGGCTTCAAATTCTACTAGTGAGTAGATTCTACTAACTCTAAAACCTTTACAAAAAGAAGAAAAGCCAAAAGAAAAACAAATGCTGTATTTACAGAAGGCTGTTTCAAAGTCCAATTATAATTACAAGAAAACAAAACAAAAAAAAAACCCCTATTAAACAGTTTCAATGCTCCAAATAGATTTGATACAGTGGCGCTTTAAATCAAATCTCCTAATGAGATTTGATTTTTTTTTTTTTAAATAAGTCGTGGCTTCAGAGTCAGTTTCTACAAAATGACAACTGAGAACAATTTTGAAATGTTGCTAGTTAGAGAGGGAAAAAAAACCCTAAACCCATTGTCACTATGGTAATTATTTCACAATGCCTGATGTTAAATGGGCAGTCCTGTGGCCTAAGAAGCAGTTGAATCCTGCATTGTCCTTGCATGATAAAAAGATTTGAAAGTCTGAAAAGCAGAGGAACGGAATCTCACAGCTTCTTAGACTTCGCTCTGAAAGGGCCATTGTAACATCATCATAAATCCTGGGCTCCCCAGGCACTTGACAACTAAAGCAGTGGACAATAGAATTCTTGTGTTGAACAAAACACTCCTTGTCTGCCAAAGGGCTTATCTGCTTCATTTACAAATGTCTTTCATTGTACCAAAATAATTCCCTATTAGAAAAACTATTAGGAACAGAACTAAATAAATATTCACATCTTTGTGGTCTGTTTGGCAAAATGAATAAACTGATACAATCAAGGAGCGTGTAAAATATGAGATTTAAATCAAGGAAACCCAAACCAACCCCAGACCTCTTTTTATTTTCCTCTCTTCATTTTCCCTTTTCCTGATTGCAGAGAATTACACTGAATACACATTTGTCTCTATAAAACAGACCTAGGTACATTACACTCACTAAAAGAGATGAAAAATATTAGAAATCTGCAAACACTGCAGATTGGAGCAAAATTGTATCCAATGTGCTTTTAAAGTTAAATATTTCCAGAAGAGCAATTACAGAAATAAACCTGGGAACATATCTGACAGTTTAATGAAATAGAGACAAAATACTTCAATCATAAGTGGATTTAAACTGTGGATTTATAACTACATATGTTTAGATCCTTGTTACTGAGAGATACAAAAGCACTAGGGATCAGTTTCTGAAATGAAACTGGTCACCAGATTATTGCAAGTTTTTTTCAAGCTCAATGAAAATTCTGGCAGCTATCATAGAAATCAGTGAAAGAGGCTAAAAGATTCCAAATATGTGTATATGTTCCAAATATACATATATATGCAACTTCAAAAAGCATTTCTAAAATAGTCAGAAATCTATTGCATTACGTTTCCACATAAACAGTTATTAGATTACAATTTACTAGAAAACTGCTTATGGAAAGACAATTTACAGCATACACAATTATTAAGCAAAAGCCCTACCCATCTAAAGTATCGCTCAAACAAACAGTACTGACCATATTCAAAGTGACAGATCTGTGTGGCTCAATTAAAACCAAAGTAGTTGAGACTTTCTGACTGAATTATCAACCATAAAATACTTATTCAGATTCAGTATGAAAACAATGTTTTTACACAGTCCAGGCAAATGGGTTGAGTGGTTGAATACCTTTTGTCCCCCATGTCTAATTACTGTAAGCATACAAAACATATAGGTATTTTTAACCTGCATATTAAACAGATAGTCAAGTGAAAAAAAAAAAATCATAATGTACACAATAAACAACAACAATACTGTTAAAATGCAAAAAAAAGAGTCTAACGACATTTAGAATAAAAATAACACCAGTTTAAGCTCACAATCAGAAGACAGAATCCAAGATTTAGGAATATGTGAGCTTTCCATGGTTCTGCCTTGAATTTGCAGTCTGACCCTGCCACACACCACTTAACCTTGGAGTCATGTCTAAAAGTGAACAAAGGCACACAATAAAACATTTCGCCTCTGAAAAATGTACTAATTAGTATAAAAATAAGAGGAAAGAGGCCTGCATTCAGACCTCCCACTTGCCAGCTGGGTATCTACTGTTTGGGTGCAGAGCTTCACCATTTTTTCTCTCACCTTCTCTCCTCAGTGAATAATTAACTGTTCTAAAGATACAGGTATAAGTTCTGATTTAGCATAAAGTTTAAACTTGACTTCTCGTATGCCACTTTTCAACATTTACTATTCTGTGCTATGCATCGCCCAACCCCCCCTTCCTCCTCTTGAAGGTGTATCATCTGTATAAATATAATTTCCATAAAATTATTCTGATCATTTAAGCAATTCACAATTCAGGATTAAGACTTCAACAAAATCTGTTTCCTGCCAGCTCTCATAGTTTTATTCTAGTTCCTACTACATGACACACAACCACATCCTATTTTTATATAGTCAGCACTCTCTGTTTAGGTATAAAAGAATTAGATCTGCACTGAAGTTTGTCTTTTACTGCAAAACCAGCATTTAACCCTGCTAGAGAACATATATCTGGGTGCCTTGCCTAGGAGAGTCATGTCCTTGGCTATATAAAAATTGCTCCTAAAAGCTATTATAATAGCATCTAAACAAGCTTATGCTTGGAATGTTTTTCCACTTTCTACAGGCATCTAAGTAATGTGAATCCCCACGTGCAGCAACCAATACACCAGATGACCTAGAATAACTTATGTGGGAAGGGATCTCTGGAGGTCACCTGGACCAACTCCACCACTGAAAGCAGTACCACTTTCAAAGGTACTTTAGGTTATTAAGGCTGTCACTTCATTAATGTTAATAGCTGCAATTAGCAGCATGACCAAGGTTCTCTATGTGGACATGAATGCTTTAAGGGCATATCGTCTTATACTGGATGATGGTCACATGTAACAGAATAACACAAAGGCAAGAATTTAATCAGAAATAATAAAAAGGCAATCTTGTATAATCTGCCTTATGAATACCTATGTATACAATTACAGGGTCTATTGGCAGGTCCGGGCTGATGACTTTGATGACATGTCAGGGTTTGGGGAATGTTTACACTGTGGTGTCCTCCTGAGCACCCAGAGCACCTGCAGCAGACCTAAGGTGTACCCCATGCTGAGCAGCAGTGATGGACAAGCACAAATTTCCTCTGTTATTGGCTTCCACCATCACAATACTTGAAAACTTTAGATTGTTTTTATTACCTCCTGATTCTGAGGTAGCAAGTGTCAATATCTGTATGCAACAGCAGATTTCAGTCCTGGAGGAGCTTAGTTTTCAACTTATGATTTGCATAAGAAGTCTGTCATAAAATGAAGCTTTAAAACAGATTTTGAACCAAACAGTTGTACCATCCTGTACCTTTCTCCAGAAGGAAAGAAGGGCCTTGCCATCCAGGGGAATGCCTTGTAGAAGGCAGGACATGAAAGAAAGGCAGGACTTGCAAGAAAAGGACAAAACCCAAGAGCTGCAGAGAAGATTTCACGCAAACAAGGTTCTGTTCAAAGCAGGTAAACAGTCTATTTCTCTTTCTTATGAACTTTTCTGATCTTATCTTATACTCTCTACCAAAATATTTTCCCTTGGTGTTCCCATCCCTTTACCATACTGATGAGTGCTGAATAACTTTTAGCAGGTTGCAATGCCACAAGCAGGTAACTGGTGAGCCCGATAGCTTTCAAATACTGTGCCACTAAAAAGTAGTTGATCATCCTGAATACTAGGCTGTTAGATGTGAAGGCCATGAATGATGGCAGAAACTAACAAACTAAAAAGCAGAATAGCTGTACGCTCTTACTAGAGAGAAAAATACATATTAATACTTTTCAGAATATTAACAGACTCCAGACTAAGGCCCAAATCTCATCTGTCCAAGGCCAAATTAAATACCAGTAAGGGCAAAGGTTCATGTGGGCTCACAAGGAACAAATTAGCCCCCCTCATAAAAGCTCTTCACAGATCACATGAGCGCCCAGGCCCTGTGCTCACCCAATACAATGTGACTTCATCAGTTTTTTCTTGCTTTTGGGTCACAAGTGCCTAAAGGTAGATGATAGGCCCTTGAGGATAAAGTCTGTTTTAATTAGCTTCATGCTGCTCCAGTCCCATCCTATCCAGGTACTAAGAATACAAGTGGATTGGGAGGCCTGAAGGCAGACATGTTCTGTCATTTTAAATATCATAAATCAAGCCCTCCATTTCAATGTTTCCAACTTCTCTGAGTTTCTTCTAAAAACTAAATTTGGACGAAGAGGATCCACAGCAAGTGGATAAATCCTTTTTATACATACATGTCTATATACATGTAAATAAACCTTAATAGAAATATTTTATATAGATTTTTCATGCATAAACTAATATTTCTGTGTACCACATTTTGTGTGTGTGTGTGTGTGTATACACAAATACACCACACTACATTTGGAAAAGTCTTGATTTGTCCCCTATAAGTTTGACTTTTTATATTTGCTGTCTAACAGATTAACTTAAACATATGTTCTTGAACCACCACTAGTAAATGCTTATATATATTCTTTCTTGGATAAACATATGATCCATACCAAAGCATACAAAATCAGCTACTACCATTGCAAGAAGTATACAGAATTGTTCTCAAGCTTTCTAAGTCATGCTGGAACTCAGCTTCCACCAGCTGATATCAGAAAATACTAGAGTGGGATCTTGTCCTTATATTTTATATATATATATAATTAT
>NW_010301668.1:0-14757 GCF_000700745.2 Antrostomus carolinensis
CTCTGGCCCAGCTCACACCAGGACAGATGCAAACTCAAGTCTGCCTGATTTGCAGAAGGACGAGAGCTCCTGCACCACAACCAGCCTGTCTGGGCTGCACAGAAGCTCGTCCCTTGTGAGCTCTGCTGCTTCACAGCCCCCACGGGGCTCAGGAGAGCTGAGGGCTCTTGATGGATGTGACAAATGGCTGCTGGTGGACTGGAGGCCACTCATCTCATTTTTGTTATCCTGTCTGCCAAACAGGACACCACCATGTGGTGTGACACCACTACCTGCCAAGGCAGGACCACACCAAGCCCTTCCCCATCCTGCTCACCAGGGAGAGCTCCCCAGGGGACCCTGTGGCCACTGCATTGCTTGGTGACACTGTGGAGCATGTAGAACTGAGCCCATCCCCAGCCTTGCCAAGGGGAAAGAGCTTCATGTTTGGTGGAGAAGATGCCGGGCAATGTGGGGACTGTGTAAATCCTGGTGTTTGCTTAAGAAGAAGAAGAAGAAGAAGAAGAAGAAGAAGAAGAAGAAGAAGAAGAAGAAGAAGAAGAAGAAGAAGAAGAAGAAGAACCCAGGGTAGTCAAGGGATAAAAATTAACATTGGCAAGAGCACCTTCAGCTCCTATGGTACTTCCCACAGCCAGCTCACCTACTGCTGGACACCATGCTCCTCCATCCACCGTTTCACCCTGCAGCCACGTTGGCCCCATCATCTTGAATGATGAGGTTCTAACCGCATCATGATGGTTCTTCCCAGACATTTTAGATACTGTATTCACATAAAGCAATAGCTTCTAAGTTTTGTTGCATGGAGCATTAAAGAAGAAGAAGAAGAAGAAGAAGAAGAAGAAGAAGAAGAAGAAGAAGAAGAAGAAGAAGAAGAAGAAGAAGAAGAAGAAGAAGAAGAAGAAGAAGAAGAAGAAGAAGAAGAAGAAGAAGAAGAAGAAGAAGAAGAAGAAGAAGAAGAAGAAGAAGAAGAAGAAGAAGAAGAAGAAGAAGAAGAAGAAGAAGAAGAAGAAGAAGAAGAAGAAGAAGAAGAAGAAGAAGAAGAAGAAGAAGAAGAAGAAGAAGAAGAAGAAGAAGAAGAAGAAGAAGAAGAAGAAGAAGAAGAAGAAGAAGAAGAAGAAGAAGAAGAAGAAGAAGAAGAAGAAGAAGAAGAAGAAGAAGAAGAAGAAGAAGAAGAAGAAGAAGAAGAAGGCAATTTTAGCAAAGTTTAACAGCTCACTTTTCCAGAACTATAAGAAATGCCTGTGGTACTAGAAAGAGTTGGGTTCCCCAGCATTGATACTACATCTGCACACAAACCACATCACTTCTTCTACCCATCTGCAATGAGCCACCCCTCTTCTGCCCCTGACCTCAGCATCCCAGGCCAGATATTGCTGGAATTATTGTGTTGGTTTGTACTAAGTGTTTCATAGGAGTCTCTTATTACCAGGAACACAAGTATCCAGGGAAAAAGGATGGTTCTGTGGTTGAACATTTGCTGGGAAATGGCATTTACCTGCTCTGCAGAGGAACCTCTGAGAGCTGCACGGTATGCGGTGACTTTGCTGCATCACACAAACTGTTAACAGAAGGCAGAGTCTATTATCTTCTCGTCCTTAATTATAGCAAATGCTGAACACTTTTAAAATAGGTGTGAAAAGCCCAAATGACTCTGTATGTAGCAAACTAATTGCAGGAGGGAACAGAGAAGGGAAACGCGAGCTTCGGCTCCTGGCACAAGAGCCAGATGCCGTAACTTCTGTTCCAACTCCTGACAACGACAAACCCTTCTCATTTCTTAACCAGCCGGTATAACCAACACAAATGACAGACATGTAAAAAAACCCTACAATAAATGCAGAATTAAAGCCATACAACTTTAGGAAGAGCTTACTCAGGTTCCAACAGCAATGTTAACCTGAGCAGCTACACTGCCTGCCTGCACTCTGCAATATGGTTTATTAGATTCACTGTAGTGTATTAAAAAGGACCACTGAAAGAATATTTAGGCCAGCAGCATCTCTGTCCTCTTGGGCTTCTTCATGATGGATCACAGACATCTGAGAGATTCCTTTCCTTCTAACACCGAGCCACACAGTTCCTGGAGGTGAAATATGCCATATTTAATGATGCTTGGCTCTGCCCAAGACTGGATTGCCACCACAACAAGTGATCCTGCTGCCACTCTCTATTTAATACAGGTATTATCAGGGATTCAGGCCATCAAAACCACTTCCTTCTCTCCCAAAACGTATAATCCCAAGTGAAACACTAAGAGTAACGCATGACCCCATTAAAGGTTTGATTTTTTCCACTGGGATTACATGCTGGCACTGGGGAGCTTGATCAATTGAGTCCTGAGGTTCAATCAATAAGTGTCAACGACAACATACTGCATTACAGCGATGCTAGCCATTTATCAACTTAAATAACTCCACTCAACCAGAAGACAGAGGCACTAAACCAGCAATTAAGGTCTTAGGGGAAGTCTGAGCACTGCCTCTGCCATGCCACCGGCTCCTGGGACAGCCCTGGGTTTTTGATGCTCCCAAGGGAGTCTGAGGAGCTTCCACCTCTGTATCAGGCACATTACCCTTGGTGCCAAGCTGTTGATTTGATAGATATGGCAGGACTCAAAAGGCAGGGGAAAACATTTCAATTAAGCTCTTTAAAATAAAGTGATCACTATTTTGTCTTACACATTGTGTCACCAAAACATTTTGGATGGCGTGCCATGCTCAGCGCCGCATTTGCATTTCCATCTGATCAGACAGCAAGGACACATGCCAAGTGAATGTTTACACTCCAGATCAAATAGCATATCCCAGAGATCTCATTAACCTCTGACCTGGAATTAAACAAAACCACCTGGAAAGGAAGCGCTTTCCTCCACGATGCAACACCCAAAGATGCCTTGTGAGTTTGCCAGCCAAGATCTGAACATGGGAGGCTTCATGTAGGTGTAAGGATTCGCGTTCCCTGGAATACCTCCCAGTTTTTTTCTGTCCAGTGAGTTTCAGCACTAGCATTCAGGTTCTTCTATGGTTGTCTCTATAGGTACGAGAGGGCTTTATAGCCCAACAGCACGGCAAAGGTTAGGGGGAGCAGGTGGAGGGGATAACACAGAAAATATGCACCCCTCTGAAGGGCTTAGCATCTCCATGGAGGACTCACAACCGCTGAGAACCTCAGCTCTCCCTGCTGTTGAGGACATCACTGACCCCTTTTTACCACCACCAGCTGCAGAGGGTGAAGCCACATTGACAGTGCAGCTCCCAGCCCCTCCACCCACCGTGGCACGGGGCTGCCCTCCTGCGTGGCAGCGGGACCACCAGCCCCTGTTGTGACAAGCAAAGGGGCTCATATCCCACAGAAAAAGCCCTTCATAAAAGCCAAACAGAGAAAAAAAATCATTCCTGTTCTGCTCTAAAACAATGCAGCAACCTCAGCTCAAACTCTGGGGTTTAGTCTGTCACTTACCTGCACCTGCGTTTTTTAAACAAGAACTTAGAGGAGATGACTGCCAAAACTTTTATCACTCTCCAGACTTGCTTTCCAGGAACAGAGAGTATTTCCCAAGGAGCCAGAAGTGTATCAAAGAGGCCACAGCAGACAGACTTGGGAGAAGCTACGGCTACAGCAGGATTCTGCAGTCCAGGTTTGTAGGAAGGGATTTGACCTCTTCCCCAGCTGGAAATGCAAAAAAGCAATTTCTCTAGAGCTGGGATGGGCAGAGACAAACGCTGTGTCATGATGATTTGCAAAAATCATGCCCTTCCACACCGACAATTCCCTATTCCTGACATGCAGAAGATGAAGAAATATATTATCTGGGAAGAAAGGGTTACTTTTCAATCGAAAATTAATGCACTGAATTCTAAATTAACATGTGGGATAATTAAAACCATCTTTCCAATGAATTTATTATAGGATATACAAAGCTAATTATAAATTCTCTGTTGCTTAATCCCTTGCAGTTTGCTAATGCAGCGTTGAAATCTCTTTGGCCACACTTGTTTAAATTATTCATTAGACACAGCAACAGTTGTGAACTGTAATTTAAATTGGCATCTCATGAATATTCAATTAATACAATAAACACCAGAATGTTTTACTGCACACTGCTCGATAGTTTGTGCTCGAGCTTGTGTTGACACATTTTTATTAACTCTTTATAAAGGTGTTACCTATTTATGTCACCGATTACACTGAGAATAAAAAGTCCCACTCATAAATATTTGTGTCGTTGTCTTAAGAGAGACAATGTAATTAGGCAAAGCTTCAAAAGTCATAATTAACATCGGGCGGGTATCCTTTCCCTCCTGTCTGCCTCTGAACACGCGGACTGGCATGCTTTCAAAGCCTGGCACATCCACCCACCCCATGGCTTTGGCACCACAGCTTTCCAAATGGTCCCGGCCAAATTCTGGGGTGATACCCTCAGGGTAACACCCTCGAGGTGCCCCTACGTGATGCTCCACCCGGTACCCCCAGCCCCTGGGGCTACCCCCAAGCTGGCATCCCCATCTGCCACCCACGCTGTGCTCTGCTCCCACCACGCAGAAGATAGAAATACAGAGATAAATAGAGATAGATGTAAATATTGACTCGCTGGTCTCAAGATTCTGGCCTGTCAAAATGAGGAAATCAAATACAGCTGGCAATAAACTCTCTGTGTGTGGTAGCCTGACAGCACTCTGGGATGACTTATCGTCTTTTAATGGGGCATTTTTCGCAGCAGCACTAAAAAATAATTATCAAGTGGCTGTATAATTCAGTGTGGTTTTTCTATTTTAAGACTGAACTTTTTTCATTGAAAAGCAAGGTCCTGCTCAGAGAAGAGCCTGTAAAACCGGCATCGTGGGACTCCACATCTGCAGCTTGTCAGCAGCACCCTCTAACATTGCCTTAGTTCAGAAATTAAAATATTTCCCCCTCCCACTGCCATCCTCGCAAACAGAGTCGGTGACGTGAGACTGAAGGTAGCGGAGACTCGATAGAGGAGATCCAGCATCACACAGGGCTGCCAGGTATTTCCAGCAATGCAGCAAGACTCAGGGAAATCCCTCGTACTCATAGAATCACAGAATCCCAGACTGGTTTGGGTTGGAAGGGACCTTAAAGCTCACCCAGTTCCAACCCTCCTGCCATCAGCAGGGACACCTTCCACTAGACCAGGTTGCTCAAAGCCTCATCCAACCTGGCCTTCAACACTTCCAGGGAGGGGGCATCCACAACTTCCTTGGGCAACCAAGGAAGTTGCTCAGATGTGTCCTCACCCACACTGACTTTTACTCCCACAGATCAGGTGAGAAATAGCAGCTTTTGCAGCCGTTGCCTTATTTCCAGAAAAATATAGATTTTTTTATTTTATTTTATTTTTGGAGCAAACACCCAGCCAGGACATTCTCACATATATGACACAGCCTCCCTGCTCACTTAGGGGATAATATCGCTGTCCTTCTGTTGTACAGGGTAATCTTATTAGCAAGTGGAGGAATGAAAAGCCCAAAGGCCAAGTGGTTTATCCCAGCGGGGGATTTGCTGATTGCTGATGTGACCATGACCTGCTTGGAGGTTCTCAAGTCCTGAGGCGAGTCATGCTCCACAGAGAGAGTGGGGCTGGGGGTCCCCCATCAGCTCCAACTCACTCTTGAGATACCCCAACAGGAACCTCAGCCCCTCCTGGCTACCAGGAGTGATGTCCTTCAGCAAGGAGGGGTGGAAAAGCTCATGAATATTCACCAAGTGTTTAAACGCTAATTGCAAATGGATCAGCTGAGTGAACAACTTCAAAATGTAGAAGTTTAATGAAACAACATTATTGTAAAATTACTGCTGCATCGACATGTTTTAGTTGGCTTGGGGTGACAAAATCACAGGATGGTGGAGGTTGGAAGGCACCTCTGAAGGTCACATCTAGGCCAACCCCCCTGCTCAAGCAGGGACTCCTAGAGCACATGAACCAGGATATTGTCCAGATGGTTTTTGAATATCTCCAGGGAGGGAGATTCCACACCCTCTCTGGGCAGCCTGTCCCAGTGCTCTGTCACCCTCACACTACAGAAGTTCTTCCTTATATTCAGGTGGAGCTTCCTGTGCTGCAGTTTATCCCTGTTGCCTCTCATCCTACTGTTGGGTGCCAATGAGAAGAGTCTGGCCCCATCCTCTAGACACTCTCCCTTTAGATATTTATAAACATTAATCAGATCCCTCTGAGTTGTCTTTTCTCCAAGCTGCACAGGCTCCCTCAACCTTTCCTCATATGAAAGATGCTCCAGTCCTTTAATCATCTTAGTCACCCTTCAATAGACACACTTCAGGAGTTCCATGTCATCTGTAGGATTTTAGACCCAAGGCCAAGGAAAGTAACTTCCATACATTGTTCTCCTATAGCAATCTATCCAGATTTTCATAACCCCAAAAGACATTCACAGGAACTCCAACAGACACCTACAAGTATTTTATAGATATTTCAGATCTCTTCTACCTGTGGAGATCCCCTGGAGGGATTGAAGAGTCGTGTAGACATAGTGCTGAGGGACATGGGTTAGTCAGGGACTTGTCAGTGTTGGGTTCATGGTTGGGCTCAATGAGCTTAAAGGGCTTTTCCAATCCAGGCAATTCTGTGACTCTGTGACTCAACACTCAGGGTGGCATTTGCTTGCTGGCATCTGAATTTGATTCCTCATGGGAAGATTACCCCCTCCTCTGCTTCCCTGTGCTCACAGCAGAAGCCACCATCTCTTCCATGAACTTTGTATTCAGAAAAAGCTGGTTTGGCATCTCTTAATTGTGGCTTTGCTGCTGGCTCTTCACCTCAACCCTTATTTCCAGTGACATAAAGTGTGTGACTGTTACGCTCTCCTCTTGTGATGCCTCTTGTTCCAGATCAACCTCCTGTGAGCCAGCGGAGGGTTGTGCACCCCTTGTACTTCCCCATAAATTAGTAAGTGATACCTTGGCTTGAATTGCAAGGGTCTTTCAAGAATAATCAGTGCATTTTTGTTAGTGTTTCCTCAAGCTATTTCTCATGTTCTGCAGCTGGCACATCGTTTCAACCTTGTGGTAGAACAGAGACAATCATGACACTTTGTACTGCTAATGCTTTGCTTTTTTTTTTTGATCCATGAATAATTTTTCTTTTCTGCCACTGTAGCAGCTCTCTCAGAATATTAAAAGCCACACAGTCTCCTGTAACCATACCAATTCAGCTCTGACGTGAGTTGGAGAGCCACTGTGCTCCTGGTGATGTCAATGCATGATTCAGACACACTTGCCTTTCTGCTCCCAGATCCAGGGCCCGTTCTGCCTCTGAGAAGGAGAGAGTTGGCTGAGCTCCTACAAACTCTGCCATATTTCACCCAGCCCTGCATTTTGCATTCACATATACTGGAAAATGCCACTTTATGCTGTTCAGCTTGAAATGTCTTCCCCTCAAAGCCCGGAGGAACCTCAGTGGGTAGATCTTGGTATCTAGCACCCTAAATTGGATGGATCATTACTGGTGTCCTCTTCTGCTCCTGCAGCATCTCCCCATCTCATGGATCCTGTGAGACTGACAGCTCCCAGGGCTGCCTCCAACCCAGAAGCAGAGTCTGCAGAGGCAGGATGGATGATCCATTGAGAGAGTGAAATTTGGCACCTAAGTGTCTATTTGTCCTACAACCAGGTGCCCTTATTTTTCCCTCTGGTGTGCTATTGAGATGTTGTAGTACGGAAGCTTAGAGCAGTCAGCTCAAAGTCAATGTCTTTCTCAATAAAAGCAACCCTGCCGACCTCAAAAATACTCGCTCCTCTGTGTTGCTCTGTATCAGGTGCCTTGAATTCGTGAATCATAGTGTTTCTTTGCTGATCAAAGCACAATTGTCCAGGACCAGCTTCCCATTCCACAGAAAACAGGTAACTTCACAGCACTGGCCCCAAAGGACAGAGCTCAAGGAGCCAAGCCATGCAATCCCATAAACCAGACGCCTGGTCAAGTCTTGTCTACTTTAGCAGCACTGTTGGCTACACTTTTTCATGCCAAATTCAAAATGTTAAGTACCTGCATTCTTATTCAGTGATAAATACAAGGAAGAAATTAACTAGAAGGTTTCCTGGAGGAAATAGTAAGCCCAACCTTCCTCAATCTGTTTTCCATAACTTTGGCTCTGTCCTGGTTTCAGCTGGGACAGAGTTAATTTTCTTCTTAGTAGCTAGAAAGCGCTGTGTTTTGGTTTCAGTGTGGGATTTGTTATGAGAAGTATGTTGATAACACACTGATGTTTTTAGTCGTTGCTAAGAAATCAAGGACTTTCCAACTTCCCAATGTTTTGCTGGTCTGCAGCTGCAGAAGAAGTTTGGAGGAGTATAGTGAGAGCAACGGATCCAAATTGGCATTTGGCTCTGCCAATGGGATATTCCATATCGTATAATGTCATGTTCAGTATAGAAATGAGGGTTGGCTGGAAAGTTCTCTCTCTTCCAGAATTCCGGTTTCAGAATTTTTTGCTCCTCTAGGATCTCTGGGAACAGGCTGGGCATCAGTCAGCGGGTGGTGAGCAATTGCACTGTGCATCACTCATTTGTATGTTCCATCATAACTGTTATTAGCATTATTCTTGGCATTATTATTTAAATTTTTATTTTATTGCAATTATTAAATTGTTCTTATCTCAACCTATGAGTCTCCTTAACTTCACCCCTACAATTCTCTCCCCTATTCCCTGGGGTGGGGGAGAGCGAGCAAGCGGCTGTGTGGTGTTTGGTTGCCAGCCAGGTTAAACCACAACAGGCTCTCAGCTCTTTAAAAGGCTGCCACATCCTCATGTAAGGGAGAATGAAGCTCATAAACTCTGGTTGCAATGTGTATTGATTTTAATGATCCATGTTTTTTTAAATTACTGTAGATTATGTACTACAAAGAAGCCATCTTGCTCCAGCATAATTGTATTTATTCGGCTAATTTTTCCCCAGTGAACCTTCAATGTAAGCTATAACTGAAACCCAGTTACTATTATTCATGGTGCACATGGCATCAAAGTGTGCCAAGTGATTGATTGGGTGTTAAAAATGTTACTGGCCACTTCCTCACACCTATTTATTGTAATCATACAGCCAACTTCCCACACAACAAAAACACTGCAGACATGGAAATACAACAGAACGTGATTTAAAATGATTGCAAGAACCCCTCACCACTCACTCCTCCCAGAGACCTCTGGCTGGAGAGCCAGCTCCACTTCCATGCATGCATCCTCCAAGGAGTTCAGCATCACCCAGAGGATACGAGAGCAAAAAAATCTAGTTGTAATAACTAAAACCTTTGACTATTCATGGGCAACAGTAAAAATGAAAGATGAAAACATGAAATTCACAAGCACGAGCACTTCTAGAGAAGTGTGTTACTTCTTGGTGAATGGCTCAAATAAATCAGCACGGCTGGATTGTTGCTGACTGCACTAAATTCATTGTTCTGTACATGACTTTTCTACTTCAGTGAGAAAGCAAAGCGAAAGGGAATGAAGCAAACTGACACTCTGGAGAATTCCAGCTCCAATCAACCATTATGGACCAGGAAATCCAAATTTTCAAAAGGGCCTCAATTTAATCCTGAATTTTTGAGGCGTAAGACCCAAAGCATAAAATCAAAAGGCAAGTGTTGCCACAGACTAAATTTTTCCTGTGGAGACCTGAAGTTAGTGCACAACAGCAGTGTGTACAGATGTGCACGTGCAAACCATTCCTTGCTTGTGCAAGGAGCTTGGAAATGCAGCTCTGTGTGACCCGAGTAGATTCAGGCTTTGTCCCTTCAAATTCTTTGGAAATTCATATCAGAGAATCACAGAATCGTAGTGGTTGGAAAAGACCTTCAAGATCATCGAGTCCAACCATAAACCCAACACTACCAATTCCACCTCTAACCATGTCCCTGAGCACCTTGTCTACCCGTCTTTCAAATCCCACCAGGAAAGGTGACTCCACCACATCCCTGGGCAGCCTGTTCCAATGCTTGACTGCCCTTTTGGTGAAGAAATTTTTCCTCATATCCAATCTAAACCTCCCCTGGTGCAACTTGAGGCCAGTGAAGCTCTAACACATCCCGTTTTATCAATGCTCTGCGACTGAAAAGACAGAGAAAAACTACTTGCTGGACTTTGTATTATTCCACACAAGAGCCCCTTCCACAACCAGCTCAGTGTTACAGATCTTTACTGCAAAATAAATATCCACTGGGTTAGCAGAGGAAATGTTTGCAGAGCCATGCTGCTGAGCCACACGTGCACGCATCCCATAAATCAGCGGCGGTATTGCTCTTCCACTTGGCATTAACACAACACCCTCATCACGGCACAACACTCGGTGCTGAACTTTGGCTTGCATCCCTTCAGGAACTGGATATCTGCCTCGTAAAACTGCCCAGCAGAGCCACAGATGCTGAATTATTAAAAGAAGGATGTTCAAAACCAGCCGTACCCTGGGTGGGACAGGGATCTCTAAGCCACCCTGCAAATTCCCTGACACAGTTTGCACTGGTCCCCAGCACACCCAGGACTCCACCAGTTCACTCTCTGCTTTTGTGGAAAGATTAAAAAAACCCTTTTTCTTTCTGTCTTGGCCTCTACTGTTCAGATTTCATTCTTAGGGCAACTCTTGCTTAGACCCTCTGTAGATGCTGTAGAACATCTACTGCTCTGTAGAGCACCTACTGGGCACCATGGAAGGGCTGAACTTCTGCCAGCAAAGGACAGCTGCTGAAGAAGCAAGGACCCCCTGCAAAAGGACAAAGCAGAGCAAGAAGTGCTTGGTCCTCTCAGCAAGTTGATGGGATGGAGGCAATAGGAGGACCCGTCAGTACAGATCTTTCTGTCCTTCACTCTGCAGTGCAGATGCATTAAAACTAAACTGCTTCTTCAGTTAGAGCTGCCTGGCATCTAAGACACCCCGGTGAGAGCCCTTTAGTCACTTCCAGGGCCATAAAGACAATTGTGTCTCCAGTAAATACCTGCTCAACGCCCAGGTCATCTCTGTGCTCCATGTGTGGGTCATTTCTAGACATTTCTCATGGACCTCCAGACCTCCTACATCCCTCAGAGAGGCCTGATTGTACCCTCAGCTCTATTATAGGAAAAATGAACCCAAATGTATGTTCTTATGGGACAGCTGCAAGGGGAGCTAGGTTGTGGTACCCACAAATCCTATCATGAAACATAAGCTCAAAATGGAATGGATTGCCCAAAAGAGAGAGAACTTAGCCAAAACTACCAACCAAATCAAAACCAGCTGGCTGTGGGGGCTGAGCGGTGGCCTGCCCTGTCATGCTAGGTAAGAAGGCAGGTACTTTCTATCACACCATGCCTGCCAAGACATAGAAATCAAAGCAAGAACTCAACTTCAGTTGCTGATACCAGCTTTGGATTTTGCAAGAGACAGCTGGGAAGGGAATGTGTCCTAGCTATCCCATTTTCACCTCATTTCCCCTCTTGCTAGAACTGGATGTCCTCAGCTCAGCTCAACGGGAACATGAAAGTTAACAGGACTTGTCTTTGAAAGGAAAGTGATTTTACTGCAGGTAAGCATGCCACCTCCTCCTTCAGATTAATGCTAACCAGATGGCCAACTGTCTGTAGACTGTTGCTAAAAAACACAGGCTGAAATAATCAGAGAGTCTCTAGGCCATGCACAGAAAACTGATATAGAACTGGAAACATGCCATGACAAAGCCCAGCTAGCGAGAAAGTTGGAGCTGTGTGCAGGATTGTCTCCAGCACTGGGCAGAAACCTTCTGCGATAAAGCAGGTGGACTGGCAATGGCAGATAGATGTTCTGCAGTAAGAACATGAAACCTGTGCTGTGTTAACAACTGGAGCTCAGCCCTTCCAGAGATCATTTCTGCACAAGCAAACCATGTGCACATGAATAAAGCACCTTCAAAGAGGTGGTTTCAAAGGCTGGTCTATCCCAACGGGTGGACATTGGTATGAACTGGAGAAGAGCAATGGGATAGACCTTCTCTGTCTGTTAGAAAAAACAATGCTGATGAGACACATTAAAAATGTTTCAAGTAATAAGAAGATATTAATGCTACGAGGTTTAATTTGGGAATGTGGCCAAATCTCCATCACTGCTCTGTCAAGAAGATCCAGGCTTTGGATGCAGAGGGAAACTGCCCAGATCTGGCTCACGTTGCTAAACAGCAAGGACAGTAAAGACAGCATTGATGCAGTCATGTTTTTTAACAATGGTCTATACCAAAATCAGCAGGTGGCAGGTGTTACCAGTAGCCCAAAGCAGACATGGCCCAATCCCATCACACTTCACCCCAAATGAGACATGATATGGGAGATGGGAACTGGTGCTCCTCAGCTTCAGACTAATTCCAGTTAGAAATTAGCTTTGGATTTACTACATGTTAACAGTGACCTCCTCCTTGCCACCAGCATGCATTTTAACATTTACTACAACAACTCTCCAGCTTTTTGTTACCTCCATAAACATTTAAAAAACCAAACAAACAACTTTTTGGTGTTTTCATTTGCACCCCTCTGGGGCAGTGAGTCCTTGAGTTTATCTTGGTCTGCTTGGATCAAGTACTTGGAAAACTATTCCCTTTTACTGCTCTGAACTCCCAAATTGCAATTCCTGTGAAGTTTCCTTGTTAAGGGATATTCCTGATCTAGCTGCTCTGGTTTGTTTCTTCTATGCACTTTTATAATTTCTGTTATTTTATTCACCTCCTTCCTAAACTTACCATCTGCCATCATAGAGGAGCTTTTCAGGCCCATGATAATTTGTGTTTCTATTCTCTGAGTCTCTGAGTCTCTCTTTTTTTTTCCTTCTCCTTGCCTGAGACAGGCTGACCAGCACTGTACGCATTATACAGCTCCCCAAAAATCCCCCATGAATTTCTCCTGTCTGCCAACACCTTCTCCCTCTGCACAGGGGTTTTGGGGAGCAGCCCATGTACTTTCTGGAAGTTAATTTAAAACACTGCAAGCTTTATGAGTAGTGAATATTTTTCTCCCCCAGCATGCACTAATTCACATTTATCAAGAGTGAACAGACTGCCTTAGCAATCCCGCAGTCCATTGCCCTCCTATGTTTAAATCTCTCCAAATTCCTTCTCCTGTCCCAAATATGTCCAATTTCTTTGTATCACCCTCAAATTTTATTCCTCACTGCCTACATCCAGCAAATAAAAAAGCATAAACAACATAGCATCCAGGGCAAGAACAAAACCTTGAGAGACCCCCACAAATCATGATGTGCATGGGTCTTTAATCACTGTTTTTTCTCCTGTTAGCCAGACAACAACATAATAAAGAAGGGGAGAGACTGGCAAAACGTGCTTCTCCTCTACAGAAAATGTCCTGTCAGCTCCCTGACCGACCCCACTCTTTGCTGCTGCAATACCTCAAATCACCCCAAACTCCTCCACTTCATGCAAGGAGAAGGCATGTTCTTCTTCTTCCCAGCTGCCCAAGTCTCCCCGTGTTTTCCACTTGCTCTGCTACCAGTTTCTGCTGAAAGCAGATGAGAAGGGCTATCAGTCAGTTGAGGGAACCATGTCCAATGCAGCCCCAAGCTGCAAGGGCATGTTACCCATCATGGGGCTGCCTGTGTTGGCCACTATGTTACTGCCTTTGGGCTCCAACTCCAAAGCAATAACCAACACAAAAGCAGTGGACTTCAGAGAAAATATCATCAGTGCCTCTCAGCCAGGTGCTCGCCCCGGGAGCTGCAGTGCTGGTGGCTGGAGGGGAAAGGAGCAGATCCTACTCCCTCTAACAGCACCATGGTGTTTAACAGCTGCCTACTGCAGGTTACAGGACATCCTGATCCATAATGAGAAATGCCCACTGCAAAAGAGATAAGTGAGAAGTATAATGTTGGCAATTTCTATGGATGTTGAAGAATTGCTGCAATACACTTCTCCCTCCCCTGCGTGGCCGTTCGGAGAGACCAAACAATTTCCATGGTGTAAACGGAAGGTTCCTAATGGCATTCTGCAGAGCTGAGAGACAAATAGAGCAGCCACGCAGAGCATTAAGGAATGCTTTCCAGCCAGCAGAGCTGAAGAGAAACACTCGGACATATAACATTACCAACTGGCTCGCTGCCATATATCAGCTGCAGAAAAATTCTTCTCTTTCTGTGACAAGCTGCAGTGGTAGCAATCATTGCAATTTCTCTTGACCTTGCATCCCACACCTCTTCACAGCGGCAGGACTCAAGTAGCATTCTTCATTTAAATGGTAACTTTGATTTTTCGGGGCTATGGGGGTGTAAAGTGTTTCAGTCTGTACCATGAAGGCAGAAGAGAGGACTGCCAGGAGTTGTGTTTTTCGGAAGCTTCAGAGCCTCAACATTTTTGGTCTCCTGGGGGAGGCTGAATTTGACAGCTGGACCTATCCAGATCCACACCCACCCCACTGGTAAAATGCAGGGTAGAGATTGGGGGTGTTTGTTGAAGAAAAGGAAGTCTGACTTGAGATTCGTGTTTGTATTCTCCCTTGCTCTCCACCACCATTCACACTGACAGCAAACCCCACCGAGTTCACAGACAGGAGAAAACTCCTCCGAAAAGGCTCGGATTGTCATTTCTATTTACCAGCTGAGGAAATCTTACCTACCAACTAAAAACTATTTCTCCCTTCACTCCAAGTGATCAAATGAGTGGCTGATGTAGCTCTTTGATCTCCTCATTGCATAACAAAGCCTGTTACAGCCTGTTATTTTTATTGTAAGCACTTTCTGTTATTTGCCTCTAAAACCAGCTCCCATTCAAATAATAAT
>NW_010301669.1:0-6934 GCF_000700745.2 Antrostomus carolinensis
ACACTCTCCAGGAGCGTTAGATCCTTTTTATACTTTATCTGCAAGAAGGTCAACAGAGAAGACCCTGGTAACTACAGGCCTGCAAGTCTCACTTCTGTGCCTGGCAAAATTATGAAGATTATTCTGGAAGTTATCAAAAAACACCTGGAAGACAACACAGTCATTGGTTCCAGCCAACATGGGTTCATGAGAGGAAAGTCCTACTTAACGAACCTCATTTATTTCTATGATCAGGTTACCCACCTAGTAGGTGACCAAAGGAAGCCAGTTGATGTCATCTTTTTGGACTTCAGTAAAGCCTTTGATATGGCCTCTCACAGTGTCCTCCTGGGTAAAATGTCCAGCATCCAGCTGAATAAACACATGGAAATACTGTGACCCACGTACCCAGAGCATCATCACTGGTGCAGGGTCCACATTCTGTCATCGTTACAAACCTCTTTGGCCCCTCTCAGCAACAGTAGGACAAGTCCAAATTTCTCTTTATTTATACTATAAAATATCTACTTCATTTTAGCCACCTCAAAAGAACAGGGAAAATTCCTGACAGCTCACCAGGTGCCAGCTTACAGTGCCAGTCAGTACAATCCAAGGCTGCAGCAAATACTGAGCAAAAAAAATAGTAATAACAGGCAGGCTGCCAGAAATCTGAACCAGAAAACACAAATCTTGCCCCAAAACTACGGGGTAAACTTGCCTACATGCAACATTCATAAGAACTGCCTGCCAATTCCTAAATTCAGCATCAACACTCCAAAAACAAAAGGTCTTAATATGCTTTTATTGACAATAGGAGGCACATTCCTACAATGGCTTTGATTTCTGTCAGATGAACGAGAGCCTCCAATTCATTAAACCTATTGAAATAAAAGCTTAACAAAACACTGTTTACAAGAAATATCACAGAAATATTTACTGCTGTTATTAATTCACTACATTTCACAACACACAAGTGCCTGATTACTTCCACAAGCAAGGCTTTGAACAGCATTCCGATCCAGCGCCGCCGTGCCAGTTGGATTATTCCCCACTGACACCCACTGCATTCCTCAGACTGTTCAAATGGCAAAAGGGAGAGTGGCATTTCCCCAGGTTATTAGTTATTATTATTATTATTCTAATATTATTGGAATATTCTTTCACAGCACTGGGAGAGAAGGTTTTTTTCTTCTTCTTCTAGTAAATCCCTGACCTAAAGACAGCAGATTGCTGATCTGTGCTCAGTGTACATTACAACATACACGATAGAGATTAAGAAGGTTATTTAAAAAGACTAAGTTTAAAAATATTAATCATTCTGTAACAACTACTTGTGCCATCTTGATCCTGCATTTTTTCCCCTGCTACAACCATCTTCCTCATTAAACATCATACATTACTTTTGCTCATATTGGCATGGTCAGACACAAAAAGACAGCACTTCTTCAGACACTGAACCAGGTTGCCCGAGGAAGTTGTGGATGCCCCCTCCCTGGAAGTGTTGAAGGCCAGGTTGGATGAGGCTTTGAGCAACCTGGTCTAGTGGAAGGTGTCCCTGCTGATGGCAGGGGGGTTGGAACTGGATGAGCTTTAAGGTCCCTTCCAACCCAAACCATTCTGTGATTCTGTGATATTTAATAAGCCCGTAATTAACCTACCTACTAAAACCAAACTACTCCAGCTAAGATGCTGTGAAATTTACTCGAGAACAGCGTTCGTTATTGTTCTATTATTAGAAGAACATTCATGGGTTTAGGATAGTTACGCAAACTTGGAAAACACGCAAGAGCTTACAAACACATCGAGAAAACTAAATCCTGTTTGCCCCAATTGCACAGTTCCAGTGACTTCAGCCCAGAGGCCAATAACCGTGTCCTGGGCTGCACCCAGAGCAGCGTGGGCAGCAGGTGGAGGGAGGGGATTCTGCCCCTCTGCTCCGCTCTCCTCAGACCCCACCTGCAGTGCTGCCTCCAGCTCTGGGGCCACCAACATAAGAAAGACCTGGAGCAGCTAGAACAAGTCCAGAGGAGGCCACAAGGATGATCCAAGGGCTGGAGCAGCTCTGCTGTGAGGACAGGCTGAGAGAGTTGGGGCTGTTCAGCCTGGAGAAGAGAAGGCTCCAGGGAGATCTTATAGCGGCCTCCCAGTACCTGAAGGGGCTACAAGAAAGCTGGGGAAGGACTTTTCATAAGGGCAGTTAATGACAAAACAAGGGGAAATGGGTTTAAGCTGAAAGAGGGGAGGTTTAGATGAGATATTAGGAAGAAGTTCTTCACTGTGAGGGTGGTGAGACACTGGAACAGGTTGCCCAAGGAAGTTGTAGATGCCCTCTCCCTGGAAGTGTTGAAGGCCAGGCTGGATGAGGCTTTGAGCAACCTGGTCTAGTGGAAGGTGTCCCTGCTGATGGCAGGGGGGTTGGAACTGGATGATCTTTAAGGTCCTTTCCAATCCAAACCAGTCTGGGATTCTATGATTCTATGAAAACAGCCGGATGTAAATGTTTCCAGAGAAAAATACAGCAGCAGCACCAGCCTTTACTGACTCACTATCTTTCTGATACTCCTGGAGCACTGGCTGGCACAACCTGCAAATGAAATAGGCAAATTCTTTCCAACAGACGGATGCAGTTCTGCCATTTATCTACGGGGCAGCAGAGAGGCTGGAGGAGACAGAACTGGGCAGCAGCTCTGCCTTCGCGCATCAGGAGGGGCCCACCAGCTCCACAACAGTTCCCAACACCAGGTGGGTTTAACTGTGCAGGGAGAGAGACTAAAAGCAAGTAAGAACAGAGGGAACTGGGGTTGTTGAGGCTGGAGAAAAGGAGGCTGAGGGGAGACCTTCTGGCTCTGTCCAAGTCCCGTGGAGGAGGGGGGAGAGAGGTGGGGGTGGGTCTGTTCAACCAAGGAACAAGGGACAGGACAAGAGGAAATGGCCTCAAGTTGTGCCCAGGGCAGCTGAGATTGGATGTGAGGAAGAATTTCTTTGCTGAAAGGGTTCTGAGGCATTGGAAGGGGTTGCCCAGGGCAGTGGTGGAGTCCCCATCCCTGGAGGGATTGAAGAGTCGTGTAGACACAGTGCTGAGGGACATGGGTTAGTCATAGGGGACTGGTCAGTGTTGGATTAATGAAAGGTTGGACTCGATGATCTTAAAGGGCTTTTCCAGTCGAGGCCATTCTGTGACTCTACAATAGAGCCCTCACTTCAACCACGTCTGTTGTCAATTTAGTGACAAGGTTCCCCAACAATGTCTCACTTGAACTGCTGTGGAGACAAACGAGCAATTACAGAGCAGCAAAAGGCCGCGGGTCGGACAGCCTGCAGCAGCTGATTCCACAATAGGCTCCTGACCCTCAGAAACTGTAAAACCATCACAAGAGGCACACACACAGTCATGCACATGCTACAGGCCAGGTATTCTAAACCTTCCTTGAAAAGTTTGAGTAAGATTAAGCTGAAATGAAACAAGAAAAAACAAAGATAATTAATTTCCCCGATATATCTGCTAAAATAAATACAACATTTTTTGCTAAATTAATGGAAGAGTGTGAAGACAAGTCTGTTCAGATAAAACACATGAAGAACAACCCAAAGATTTGAGATTTTTCTGATGGAAGGAGGTAGCAATGCTACAGTAAACAGCACATTCTCCCATTTGAGTAGACCACAAAAGGAAACACTTCATCTGAAGGAGGTCATTGTGCCTCATACGTGGGACAATTCTCATCAACTCCGCTCTCTCTTGAACCGCTTGGTAATAGATGGCAAATTTTCAAACAACCAAATTACACATTTTAAAAGTCAGAAGGAGGGACAGATCCCTCTGCAACATACACCAGATGAGAAACATGGAGCCCTGTGCTGCTTCTCTTCTACCACAGATAAAACTGCAAGTAGTCCACATCATATCTGTGCTCTCACTTACTCATCTACAGACCGATCCAAACCCTGGTTTGAACACCAAGGTGACCTTCCAGCAAGTGAGGGGCTCATCAACTGACACATTAAAACCTCATTCTGACACAAACAAACAAAACTACCACTACATGTACCACAAAAATACCCCCTCATCAAGCTCATCCAGCTTCATTTTTAGCCAGATTAGTTTCCAGACACACTTAATGGTACGTTGGGATGCAAACACACCAGGAGGACAGAAACAAGGAGCTCAGAGGACTATTTTAGGTCCAGCTGAAAGCACCTTGGCTCGTCAGTCCCTTCAGATTGCCTTCACTGTCAGTGAAGAGCCACATGCTCTGCAGGACACAGGTCAGGAGGTGGCCTCCATCTCCCCAGTAGCTGCAGAGCAGTCTGGGACACTGCCCAGCCAACTTCATACCTAAACCTGGACAGAAGGACTCTCCTTTCCCCCGGGGTTTCTGAATGTTTGGGTAACACATTTGGCATTGTTTCATGAACTGAAGGGAGAAAAGGACAAAGGGGAAAAAAAAAAAACCAAACCTGTAAGAGAGATAAAGTAGTTGACAAAGGAAAAACTAAGCAGACACATATGTAGGAATACCAGGAATGAACTAACAGTCCTTTTAAGGATGTTCTGCAAAACAAGATTCATTACAGATTGCTCTAAATATTTTGGGTTTAAGAAACACACTCTCAGTTGTTTCTTTCACACAGCTTAGAAGAATGCGCGTCTGCCACCATCTCCAACAGGGAAAGTCTGGTCCACGATAGTAGTAGCCACCTTACTGACCTGAACCAAAAGAGCAGAGCATTACCTCTTGCAGCAGTTAATACAGGGCTGGAGGAGAAAGGAGACGAGAAGAAACGCAGTTTCCTTCAGATTTGTGGGCTACAGTTCAAACTCAGGAGTTGAACACACACAACTGCCCCCACAAACACACTCTGTGAGCACCACTGTAAAACCCAGCCCTGAAGGGCCAGGAGAGGGGAAGCTCCAGCATGAACTGAAGTGTAAGCCCCAGCCAAACTCTGAATGCAAGGAAGGTTTTATAGTCACAACCTTAGTTCACCAGGATGATGCGAGGGCTGGAGCAGCTCTGCTGTGAGGACAGGCTGAGAGAGTTGGGGCTGCTCAGCCTGGAGAAGAGAAGGCTCCAGGGAGACCTTATAGCGGCCTCCCAGTACCTGAAGGGGCTACAAGAAATCTGGGGAGGGACTTTTCATAAGGGCAGTTAATGACAAAACAAGGGGAAATGGGTTTAAGCTGAAAGAGGGGAGGTTTAGATTAGATATTAGGAAGAAGTTCTTCACTGTGAGGGTGGTCAGACACTGGAACAGGTTGCCCAAGGAAGTTGTGGCTGCTCCTCCCTGGAAGTGTTGAAGGCCAGGCTAGATGAGGCTTTGAGCAACCTGGTCTAGTGGAAGGTGTCCCTGCTGCTGGCAGGGGGGTTGGAACTGGATGAGCTTTAAGGTTCCTTCCAACCCAAACCAGTCTGTGATTCTATGATAACCACCTTCATCCATTTCTACTACTTAACTCCACAGCCAGCTGTAACCAGCTCCACCAAGCCCCACAACAGTGCTGCTGCTCTTGCACATCACACTTCCTAAGCCCCACAGGCCACCAAACCTCTCTTACAGTCTCTTTGGCACAGATACCACGAGTTATATAAAAAACAACAGAGCTTGATTTGAAATATACATCAGTTTCCCTCCTTCCCCCAAGAAATGAGTCACCTTGGACTTCACATTAACCTTGTACTAGGCCAGCAGAGTAGAAAGCATTGGTGTCCTTGCAGAAGCCATTGTAATATCTCATTGTAATTCAAAGTGGCATTTGTAGCAAGTCATGTTATTCATCAGCCATACTTACTAGATGTTCTGCTTTGATTTTAATACCTTTTAACCAAAATGAATCAGTCCTAAAAAATTTCCTCCTTTTTGAGGAAAGAGTCATTTGACAGATACATCCACTGCTGCAAAAGAATTAAGTCAGTAACAAAAATAACACTCAAGTACATTGACTTGCAGAGTTTGAAAGGGAAAATGCCACTAAATTCTGCTTCAGAAAGAACATCCCCCATCAAGGAAACCATTCATGCAAGAGCTGCACTCATCACATCTTGCACAGCCTAGATTTGCAAGGAACAGAAGCCTTCCTGGAATGTTTCCTTACCGAGGTGGGTAGAGCATTAATGGATGTCTCCAAGAAAACACAACAAAACAAAAAAACCCCCCATAAAAACACACACAGAGGGATTTTCCTAAATCCACACAAGATATGCGTCTAGATATTAGGAAGATACCCCTTAGAAATTAGGAAGAAGTTCTTCACTGTGAGGGTGGTCAGACACTGGAACAGGTTGGCCAGAGAAGCTGTGGCTGCTCCTCCCTGGAAGTGTTTAAGGCCAGGCTGGATGAGGCTTTGAGCAACCTGGTCTAGTGGAAGGTGTCCCTGCTGCTGGCAGGGGGGTTGGAACTGGAAGATCTTTAAGGTCCCTTCCAACCCAAACCAGTCTGTGACTCTATCTTCATGTTTTGGCTAAAAAGAACAGATGTGGAAAAAAGTAGTCTGATACAGGTTTTTCCATGAAAACTTGACATTAAATTTAAAATGTAGCAAAAAGAATTTGACATTAGAGTTGAGATGCAAAGAGGGAGTTCAATGAAACAGCTGTCCTAAAGTATCAAAGATTTTCCTTGGTACCTCCTGGAAGATAAGATCTTTTAAGGGAAAAGAAAATAACCAGTTTGCCAAGAATGACTCCTACTCCTGCTCCTCTAATCTTTTATTTTTAACTGGAGTGAAAGCTATACTTTGTACATCCAAAAAAACTTTAAACTGATACATCTCTCCCACATAAAATAAAGGCTCAAAGCAAATGGACCCTCCACAACCCACTGAGCTACAACTTGGAGGTGTGCAGTGTGAAGTTACCAGATTTAACAAGCCAGTGCTTGTCAGCTGGGCTACGGTAACAAACTACACACCAACTCTTACTCCATCCATTTCATAGAATCATAGAATCCCAGACTG
>NW_010301670.1:0-38923 GCF_000700745.2 Antrostomus carolinensis
TTCTATGATTCTATGATTCTATGATTTGTTCAGTTGAGAAATAGGACATTTATCATTTGAACAGGGTACCAGCATATTGAAAATAGCAGGCATGGGTTCAGTATCTTTCACGTAAGGAAATTGTTCCCTCATAACAATGCAACTGTTTGTTTATGTCTATTTATAAATGCATATTACATATTTCATAAAAAATGTTAACTATTTAAAAGTATGGTTTGATTTGCCTAAATGATACAGGTTCAGCACTTTATCTGGAAAATAAAAATAGGTCTTTCTATCTCAGTAAAATACAAATTTTCGTCTTACAATCAAAGGTGATATATAGAAATTAAAATCTCTGAAGAATTGTAAAAAAATCACTAATATACGTCAACCTCAGCCTGCAATATGAGACTGACCTTAAAGTTGATGTCTAAATGGATGGAGCTGTGTTTTTAAAAATTGTTCTGGTGAAAAGGAAAAGAACAATGTAAGTCTTGGATCAGGTGGTCAGGGGATAGCAGCACAGCAATGCTCTGGGGAAGAACAGAGCTGAGGCTACCATTCTGTCCCCATATATTTCTCGTTCATTCTAGTTAAGAGACAAAATGTACACTATGATTACTTTATTAAGAAGTAATACAATAATTTAAAGAACAAATTGGCCAGTGTCTACTGTTCAGCAGTGATTAAATTAATGGAACACAGCCACTGTGAACAGAAACTGAACTTTACCTTTATTAGCTGGGGGTATTTGCTCTATAAACCAATAACATCTGAATAGGACTAAACTATTCAGAAACAGCAACTGGCCTGAGAATGAAAGCAAATAATCAACTTTCAAAAGCGAGATCCAGCGTAGTATATTTATTTCAAATTGCTAAACAATTTCTTTGCAAGAGCTCTGCAACTGAAATACGCATTTTCTATAATTATTTATAAATTTTATTCCTGCAAGCCTAATAGATATGCACACTAAAATTAAAGGAGCATTTTGCTTATCCTCATTGTGGTAGCTCCTATATATCTAGGATAAAACACACAGCAGTTTGCTCATGTAAGCTGAAAAAGGTTATTAAAAATTGAAACAATATAATGGATGTACCGCATTGTTTATTTGAGGGTTTTTGGGGATATATTTTCATATTTAGGTAATGTTGCAATGCAACATAAAAATCTAATGAGACTAATCAAAAACTCAGACAGATATTTCTCCTTGATTGAATTTTCTGATTGTCTTATATAACCAGAATACACTAGGCTCTTTATAAATGTGATCCATAGCAAGAAATGGAGAACTGGAAATGTAGCAATGATATTGCATACATATCATTCATTAAAAAGAACCCAAAAGCAAAATGTAGTTAAAAATGCAGAATTATTGCAAAATTTCTTTAATGGTATTAAATCAACATATTGTTTTCTTCGATGAATGTCCTGCTGCCCTAAGAACACTCCAAGCATTTTGAAAGCATGTGAGGATAAAGGGAGAAAATTAATCCTGAGAATATGTTGAATGCATTTTGATCTATAGAATTTTGATGATCAGGTAAACAGTATTTAATATCATCCTTTAGATATATGCCTAAGAACTACTACTTATTTGATAGTTAAGTAAAAGGCTTGTGTTACTTCCCCTGAGAAAAAATGGGAAAATAACTAAAGTCAGCATCATCCAGTTTTGTTGAATAAGAAACTTTTTTTTTTTTAGCCAAAGTCTACTTGTTGGCTTTTTTTTTTTTTTTTTTTTTTTTTTTTTTTTAAACAGAGAAGAAGAACAAAGAGAGGGGGTGCCATCAGAGGAGCTTTTTGATTTATTCTTCTTGAGCTATTTGGCGTCATAATTGTTGACTGGTGCCCTTCTTAAATGGGAGATACTCTGAACTGGAAATTCCCGTATCATTCTGTTTTTTTCATGAGTTTCTCCCAATCTGCTTGACCTTCTCTTAGAAAATTTGAAAACAGCATCCTTTAGTAAGATTTTTAGATGAATCTTTTCAAATAAAGGGAGAAATTTCAGCTCCACAGAAATAGATTCAGCAAGGGATTCTGCTGAGATTTCACTTAGCGTTTAAGGCCCAGATTTTTTTATCTCAAAGATTTTTATAATAGCTTTTTTTTTCTAGCTATCCTATTTTCTTGATTTCCTCAAAAATATAACTCATTTAAAGCTAAATAAATTTATAACCATATAAAGCATGGATTACTTCTGTAGGGGATTTTTACTGTGTAAGTGAATAGATATGGAAACCTCACAGTCCACAGGAGGGAGCCTCTCTCCCGCTGAGCTTGGAACAGGACTTTCTCTTTTGAAATCTGTATAAAAAGGACAGCGCTCTGTACAGAAAGTTAGAGCATGTCAGAGTAACTTCTACAAAAAAAAAAAAAGAAAAAAGAAAAAAAAGAAAAGACGCTCCCATCCCACCCTTTTTCATTATAAATTAAACTTTGGGATAAAGAAAACTTATGCCATTTAAATATTTGAGATATTTATAACAAAAAACTTAAGTAATTGTCAAAGATAGCATCCAAATTTTAATTTTCTTGTAAATTTTGTGCTGAAAACTGTTTTTTATTTTCATAAACTAATAGTTTGATAGGAAATTGAAATAGATTTAAAATACACATTTTCAGAATCAAGAAGCTGCAAAATGGAAAGGACTTCAAAATTCTTCATGCATGGCTTTTATAGAATATTTTAAAAATTCATTAACGAGCCTTGCTGAAAAGGGTAGATTTTTAGTTGTATACATTAAAGTAGTACTGTTTGAGCTAAGCATTATACAAGTGCACAGGAAGTGTTTATTATGCTGATGGAGATTGTGGCAGCCCTGGAAAGCTCACGTGCATTTAGGATGAACCTAGATGGATTTCCTGTCCTGCAGGCTGTTCTGAAGCAGGAAATTAAACTTATAAAGGAGGGAGCTTGACTAGTTAGGCAACTCAGGAACGAGGCAAATGATTAAATTAAATCCTAATAAAGACAGGTGGCAGCAGCCTCCCCACCAAACTAAAAGCTGTGTTCAGATCTTCCCACAGGACAGGACACTAGATGTTGGATGTCTTGTTCGGGCGTCCCCAACTCAGGCACTTCATTTCCAGTGCAGGGGCATTTATTTGAACATTCTCCAAGGCCTTGCATTTCCTTCACCAACAAATCTTTAAAGAGCTTTGAATGCAGAAAACATATTTTAGATTACCCATTGGGGTTGCTTCAGGACTCTGGCAGACTTGTGGGTTTTTAAGAGTAGATTGAACTGCTGTTGTCCTCAGTCATTTCCCTTTTCTTTTTTACATATTGCAGCTCCTGGGACCTGCTGTCTGCTTGCAGGTGATCTCAGCACAGCCACCCATGCAGCATGGTAAAGACCACCTGGTACCTACCTGAATGAGTCCTTGGCTGTGTAAGAAGGTATTTGTGAAAGAAATACCAATCTCTAATTGTGCAAGTTTTTTCTGATCACAAATGCAAGTTCATGAACACCATCACTGACCACAGTGTCCAAATGCATGATGCCTGCATCTTCTGCAACTCTAGACAGTTATAAGCACAGCCAACAAACAACATCTTCCTTCCAGCTGATGGGAACATCAGTGTCATCATGCCAATCCAAATGGTGAGGGATGCTACATATTCCCTGCTGTCCCGAGTCACATATTTTGACAGAATAATTACAGATTACTGAATGTCCTAGCTGGATACTGTGTTTCTGGCAGGCAGTGGTGCCATAGTGTGATGTTGAGCTAACTGTAAAATGTCCTCTCTTAAGGGATTGACTTGATATCAGTATTTCAAATGCAATCTGGATAACCACAGCTTGCTGAGTCTTCCCGAAACTCTGAGGAGACATCAGAGAGCTGATCCACCTAGACCAGGTATAACAGTATGGAGATCAGCCAGGCCATGCTTTTGTACCACGAGACAGACACAAACCATGGGCTCAGCTGAAGTGAAGAAAGAGTGGTCTGTTCCTGTGAAACATGAGGGCTGTGTCTGTCTTATGAATATCCCCAAATACTTGTGCCAGCATGGCCACAAATGTCTTCCTCAGCTGCATAAAGTACTGTCTTGCCTGTCCCATTTCTTAGTAATCTGGTCCTCTGATCTGGTCCTCTGTCTGCTGAAACTTTAACTGATAGCACCACCAAAACAAACAGACCAATGCCAAAACAATTCCCAAAGGAGTCTTTTTCTAGCTACTTTTCACAGTTATGGCCAGTGTCTCTGTGGCATGGTCTGTCTTAACCTGAGATCCTGTTCTTGACAGAACTGTGTTCCTCAATAAATTCTTCCCAGTCCTGGTGCAATGCTGTGCAATTCTGTTCCCACTGGGAGCACTGGAGTACTCTAGGTCTCCTCAGGTGTTCTCACAGGCAGAAAAAGGCAACTTCCTCAGGGCTTCTTATCACATGCAGACACTGTGCAATGCAAAAGAAGTCTACATAACTAAAGACATGTGCATCTCAAGATTTCATTCTGCTTTGATTTAAATGTCTTATCACCTAGAATCTTTGTAGACTTATTGTATGTGAAATCTTACAGAGGGATAATGAAATCTCCTCACTTTTTGCATAATCTGGATATTCTCAGTGCTAAGTGAAACCTCACAGTAGCAGAAGTGTTGGCCAAAATGCAAAGGGTTGCCTATTTCACATGATGGGACAGCAAAAAACATTTGGGAGGGTAAATCCTTATTATTGCTATTGTTACTACTATCAATATTAATTATATTATAATTACAACAATTATTATTGTAATAACAACCATAACAAAAAAATAGTAAGACTTTGGAAAATATTTGTTTCTTGTTTCCTTTAAAAGGATATTTCCCAGGAAGAAAATGAAGTGAAAAGGAAATGTCTCTCAGAATCTATGAATAGGTTGAAAAATGTCTTTTTATAATGATAATCCCATCATAAATTTAACTCTTGCAGACTCAAAATACTTACTCTTTTATTTTTTGCACACAAATACCATGTATAGAAGTATGATACTTTGCAAACTTTACACACTTACAGACGTCTGTGGACTTTAATGAAGTCACAGTTCCTTTACTGCTGAAATGCAGTAACATAAAATAATCCTTAAAGGGATTACTTAAAATGTCTCACTGGAACAGGAAGCCCTAAGTAAGAAAATCTAATACCTGATAAATGATAAGTGAAATGTCAGATCTTTTTGTGGGTGTTTTTAAATATATATTTTTTTAGAATTCCAGTAAACTTTGGGATACATAAACCATTTTAAACAAACCAGTAAACAAGCACCAGATGCAAAACAATCTAAATTGTTCCAAATGTTTTGACTGGATGGTATGGTGGATTGTGGAGAGTGTGGCAATACATAACACCTCAAAATGGCAGCTGTGGGACAGACACAAGGGTGGAGCCATTGCAGGGCAAAAACTGGAGAATATGAAGATGCTTATGAGTTATCTTTAGAAAGTTAATACATAAATACAGACCTCAGTTCACCGCTGTATTAATGAAGGCAATGAAATGGTTCCCAGAGCTATCTTGGACATCCTCAGCTCTGTGCAGGAATGAAACAGCAGCACCACAGGTTGCCTCTGTTTCACTCTGACATGGTTAGCTCATTTTTACAGACATCCATGCTGTGGGTTTGAGCCAAAATACCTGTTGTGTAAAAGCCAGTGAGTTGCTGTGTAGCTCACAGCTTCTTCCCTCCATTCCCTACAGATTAAGGACTAGATGGCTTTTGTCCTCAGAGCACTCAGATTTCCCCAAGAATGAAGCAGATCTCCACTTTAACAAGGAACAGCCTGGTAAAAACTCTGTCTGAGAACATTTCTCCTCTGGATTTTTAGCATATGTTATCTCTGCATCAGGGATGGGGAGAAAATAGTTCAAAGAGGTTAAAGTGCCCTGGCAGAGACTGTAAGGCAAGGTTGGTGCTGGAATGTGGATGATCACGTACATTCCTGTAAGCTGTTTCAGTCGAAGTTGCTATCTCACAAGTCTTTTAAAGATTTAATAAGGTCTTTCAGAAGCCATCTAAATATTGAAAGTGAAAGAGATGCTGCTGCATATTTTATGAGATATTTTTCAGCTGCAGCGATAAAATTTTAAATGCTATTTAATCTTTTTTTTTCCTAGAACCACTGACACAATAATTGTTTTACAGCAATCTTAGACTCAAGATCCATTTAATAATGTGGGGAAGAGAATATAACATACGAGGGAGGCAGCAACTGAATACTGTTTGTTTCTCATTGGAAATTTCCCAGGAGGGCCATGTGTAGAAGTGTTTTAACCCTTTATATTTTTGCATGTTTCCTTTTCATTCTTTAAAAATTGAATCAAACAGAAATATTTTAGCCAAGTGCTCCTACCTACCTCAGTTGAAAGTAATGGTGAGAGATAGATCAAACTAGCAGTTCTTTTTTTTCAGGGGAAAACCTAATGGACAGAGTTTTGCAGAATACAAATACATCTGATTAAGTAATCTCTTTCTCTAAGTCCATTTAATATTGTCAACTGTTCCTGCTCTCTTCTCCTTACATCTTCAGTTTCATTCTGCAAAATAACCTCCCACACTTCCTTAATAGTAAAGACTGAGCAAACTTTTTCCATATCCCTCTGTTCCTACCGAAGCTCAAATTTGTTATATTTATGGCAGACTTAGAATTTGAATGAGACAGTTTGTTTTATAGTCTTACATTCGCTGTTAAGAGCTCTGTGCCATATATTACCCCTTAATTTGTTTTCTAACATTTTCCATAACATTAGGAGAGACCCTAAAATGAGTTAATGAGAATAAGTCAGGGGACCAATCAGCAGTGCTCCTGACAGGGACAGATTTATTGCAAATAGCAACAGGGTCTGCTTGAAATAGAAATACTTAAGGGCCCAATTTATACCTCAAAACCAAACAATTTCCTTTGTATTTCTAACAGATCATTAGGAAAACTGAGATGTTATGCTTTTAAAAATGAAAGAGAATGACTGCTATTGAAACAGAAATCATTATGTCTTGGTTTCCACTGAAACAAATTATATTATTAACAGATCTGTGGGCTGGCTGCATTCATCAGTCAGATGAATTGACAGTATGAGCTTCTTCTATAATGTATAGGTGATCTGGAAAATGTGAATGGCCAATGTGAGAAAAGAACACATGGTTATTTAGACACAAATTTCATTAATAACTGTGTAAAGAACAACGTAGTGAAGGCAGCTAATATAAGAAACTTGTTTCTGTTTACGTTTTGATTTGATTTTTTTAACACAGAAATGTGATAATAACTGTGTAGATAATCTAAATTAGTTTAATTGCAACACAATTGGTTCCAAAATGATAACAAAACCAAAGCAAAAGCACTCCCCTCACACTTCTCATTTTATTTAATGGAATCATATTTTGCATACTGATTAGCCTGATAAAATTGTTAGTTTTACTTTTGAACCAAATGTGTTCACTTGCAGAGGTGTTTGTAAAGCAGAGGCTTAAGCACACACAGGTTCTGATTTTATATCCTATTTTATAACATGAACCATAACTGAAATTTCAGCTTTTCTGCATGTACTATGTAGCAAACCATAAGTAAAAATCAGTCCCTGTATTGCCACCAAATCTGTCTCTCAAAAGCTAAATATACATGGAATGGTTAAAATAAAACCAAAATCTGACACAAATCAGGAGTTATCAAAGGAACATAAATTTACTGCCCTGCAGTACAAACCTGTCTCTGATTAACAATGTTTTCATTACTGCTGAGCAGTGCTTACGCAGTGTCAAGGCCTTTTCTGCTCCTCACACTGCCCCACCAGCAAGTAAGCACAAGAACCGAGTGGTACTTAGCTGTCTACATGGGTTAAACCGTGTCAGAGAGCACTGATTTAACTTTATTGAAATACAGGGGATGCTCTAGAGGTTTTGAAGCTGATGCCAAAATCTAAGAGCAGTAAAGGGGATAAGTGCCTCATTATAGTCAATTTGATATAGCGTCAGTGAAAAGTAATGGAAAAGTCTCATAACAAATTTAAGTGAAAGTAGTATAATTAAGGTCGATCGATATGAATTTATGAACAATTGATCTCATATGACTCAATTAACTTTGTATCTTTGATGATGACTTATGTTATAGAAATAATTGTGTTTGTGTCCGGTACCTCAGCTTTTGCAGGGTTGTTTGACCTGGTTAGATCAAGGAACATGAATAATACAAAATCAGTATAGAACATACCAAACGATTGCCCAAGTCAGAGATATCATTGTAATTGTAAATGGAGAATTTTCTCTCATGGGCAGCTCCAGTGAGTCCTCGGAATGATAAGTTTTTGAAGAAAATGTGAAAACATTGTTGATTTATTCTTTGACAAACATAAATTCCAGGGAGTCTTTTAACAATAAAGCAGGCAAGTCTGCAATACAAAGCAATTTCATGATCTGAGTCCACTCAAACCACATAGTCATACATAAAGCCACATGTTCTGATATTAAGGCAATAGGTTACATTTACAGAAGTATTAGAGGCTAAAATTCTATGTAGATGCCCAATTCCCTTAGCTAGCACCCCTTTAATAGAGGACCACTGATGATCTCTTAAATCCAAACCATTTTGGTTTTCTTCCCAGTTTGGCTATGATGAGTACCTATAGAGATGAGGTACTTTGCAGTGCTACCTGTAGGCCTAGACCTTTCTAGTGTGATATTATGAGTACTATGTGAACAGAATGGAGTTTTGTGCTTTAAAAACAATTTCTAAAAACAGATTTCTTGGCTCTGTCCCATTATTTATCTGGCGTAGGAGAAAGCATTTTTGGATCTCAGATTCTTATTTCAGCTTAAACAGAAATAAAATCCATGTGGGTGGTTGTGAAGAACCCATAATATGTAAGCTGCTTACTAGGAATATACTGATTTATGAGGAAGGAAATACTTTAGTAGCTGTGATTTATTTCCCATTTGAGATATTTGTATGCCTGGAGCAGAAGTTAACTGGATGTCCTCGTTATACCTTTGTTTCTAAAGGGCAGCAGCCTAGGGCTATGTACCCAGTATTTACGGATCCAGTGACTGCACACACAAATCATGTATCTCTGCTGAATCTAGATTTAATCTGTTTAACATTTTTCTAACTTGCTTGCTCACTCCGATTCAATCCATGCAAGGGACCCTATGCAGAATATACTGAAGCCCTCCAGATTTGTGGTTGCAGGAACTTGTTCACCTTGAGCAAAATGTAGAGATGTGGACTATGGGGCAACACCCATGATAAAGCAGTGGGAGTTCTGGACATTCCAAGGTGCCTAAGACTCCTAATTAGGTAGGTGTCTGCCCAACTCTGACATTTGTGGGTGCCTGCATTTCTGTTTATGTCCCTCCTGATATGACAACTTCCTTGGCCAGAGTGATTGTGGTGAAAATCTTAGTATCTACCATATGAACTAACCCCAAGGCTGACTTTATGATCACTGGAAAGAAATAGATAGTTCCACTCATTCTCAAGTACATGTCTAAAATGAGACACTTGTGGTTTAGACATTCACGTTTCTCTCTGCTGACTATAAGGGACATTAATAACAGTGAAGACATAAGCCTTGTAGATGGCTGAAGTTAGCAAGATGAAACCTACACTGGGTGGTGATTTTCTAGCAAAGCACAGCGAGAATCTAGATACACTGGAGAACTACACGCAAAACCCCTGAATGCCCAGGTTGCCTGGTATGTAAAATTATTGGGCTTCTTACAGATTATATCTGTAGCTGCTTAGAAAACAGTTACAGAAAAAAAAAATAATAACTACAACATCTATGACAGTTAAGAGGAGAACCTGCTACACTGAAAGAACTCATGGTATGCTCAGTTTTAAACAGATGAATAAATAGATTCCTCTTCAGGAAAGTACTGAAGCACACATTAGCAGTAACATCAGCATTGGCCAATGCACTTTAAGGCAATTTGCACGAAGTTAGGTAAGGGCTTAAGTACTTTGCTAAATCATGGCCACAGGGCAAGAGACAATTCCCACTTTACATACTGTGCTGCTAATAGCTTTTCTGGTCTCTGTAATGGAGTTCTAAGGGCACAAAAGACAATTAAATTTAAAAAAAAAAAATAACAAAGCACTTAGTGCTGCAGCATCATATCTTCCCATGATGGAATTCCTGTAAAAGGACAGTTAATCAGTTTATCTACTTCCAGGAAAAAAAAAAATCTGTTCACAACAAAACCAGAACTCGACCTCACAAAAAACCCAGGTGACAATTTTGTCTGGTCACAGTGTAGAAGTACACAAGTAGCTTAGAGCTGGACAAAGGAAGGTGCTGTCACACCCACGTTTTAAGTGGTGGTATAGTTATAGGAGAGTTGCTATTAAAAAGTAAGTAAAGCATAAGGAGCTAGTTAAATAGATGAGACTCTCTTGTCTCCTGTTCCATTAACACTAGGATAAGCATTCATCATAAGGTGAAGAAGATTTATTGACCTTGCTGAAACCCATGGGCAGATTGCCATTGATTGCAACAATACCACAGTATAAAATTGTGTCTCATAAATATTTCTGAGCAAAAAATGACAGGAGGATTAATGACAAACTCTATCAGAGACTGACTAGATTTCTTTCTATCTTGCTTATTCCACTCAAATACTAGTTTCTGTAATGTGTTATTTGTTAGAAAAGCAGGAGGATAATTTTTAACTAATTGAAAAGTTATATTACTGTGTTGATTTTATTATAATGCTGTTATTTTTTACCCTTTTAATATTACCATCAGTATTGACATTGAAGGGGTTCCATAAACATAAATTTATAAGTAAGGTCATAAAAGGTGTGCCTGAGCTAAATTGAGTCTTCTCTCAGTGTAAGAGAACACGGTGAACAATATTAAAACCAGGCAGTGACAACGAAAATAAAACAAAAATACTGCTCTGTACATGATATACCACAACAAGTATGTGTAAAATAATTTCAAACAAGCCCGACATTGTTCACTGAAGTGTAAAGATGGGCGTGTTCTTCCTGGTTCTTGCCTTGAATATTGAGTTTTAAATTACTTTCAGTGCTGGATCAATTTTTTTTTGCAGTGACCCTGTAAAGCTGGGCAGCAGACTCAGTACCTCCAGCAGCTCATCCTCCTGGGCAGCCAAGTCAACTGTCAATCAGTGAAGCTTTTCTTATCATTCCTTTACCTGCAATCCCCTGCTGCAGATACTGAGCAAAACTTTGGCCTCATACCAGGGAAAGGAAAATACACATGGTGAGCTAGTGAGAGATTAAGTAACCACCAAAGCAAAATCCAGATTCAGGTATTTGTTTTTCAAGGCTTTTCATTAGGGCTTATTTTGGGTTCACCATCCAGAAAATAAATCTTTGGAATAACTATTCATTTCTGTGCTGTAACCAGCCTAGACAGGAGAGGACATGTGTTTGCTCTTCATTTCTCTTTGATCCATTTTGTTCTTCTCTTTAAAAGTCCACCTTAAACAGTCAAGCAACACAAATGGCTTGCTAGCCTTTTTATGATTGTGCCTCTCGTCTGTCACTGCTGCTAATATCATATGACACTGTTCTGTTAAAGTTTAACTAGTCTTCTAGTTCTGCCAGGCTGGATCTTGAAAGCTCCTAATTCATTGCCTTTCACACTGTGGATTGCTTTGTCCACTGATGTAGGTGCAATTTAGGCTTTCAAAATATTCCCCTTCCTTCTTTCAAATCAGAAAGAGCGAGAGAAAAATGCGATCTCTACAAAGAGCTGTTTCTTGTAATCTGTGCATCCACCATGAATGATTGCATCCCCGTAGTGGTACAAAGATTCACTTGTAGATTTTCCAAAGAAGTTTCTCCAAGAGGAATGAGAGGGCTAAGAAAAAAAAGACTTTCTTTTACAGATCTAGAGAGATTAACAAGAAAATATGATAAGTTAGTTTCTCAGTGTCTGGTAAGGGGCAAAGAAGAGTTTCTGCTACTACGGCTCTGCTAAAGCAAAGTTTCTAGGGAACTGTGGTCCATCACAGCTGATCAGTAATGTAGAGTTAGTTTGGAAGTTGCTACTCAGAGGAGTTTATATGCATGAAGGGGACAGAGGCTGAGTCAGTTACACTGGATGGCTTTTACCGTGGTATGGCTCACAGAGATAAGCAGAATTTCACACTGGTACCAAGTTACTTGAGAATGATTTTTTTTTTTTTTTTTTAATGTTAGAAAGCATAGTAGAGACAGGATTTCAGTTTTCCAGATCATTTGCATAGCACCATGGAAAGTAAATTCAGTTGCAAATAAAACTCACGTGGGCAGCCCCTTACTCCTAATTTTCAGATGAGTTTATGTTAGGAATGGTGGGAGGCTTTTTTTCTGTTGATTTTTTTTTTTTTTAAGAAAATTTTGTCTTGCATGGATAAGTCTGGGGAAAACACAAGGAGGCAGACTGCTAGATGTCAGATAAGGAGAAGCAGAAGGTGGCTGAGTCATCTACCAGAGTTTGTCCTTAGATAACCTCCAAAATGCTTCTAGTTTTCTAAGGAAAGAACCATGAAGATGTGATTGCTCAGTAAGACGAAAGTATTTTAAATCCCAAACAAAATATTTTGTAACTTCTATGAAAAAATCAGAAAAATGAAAAAAGTATATTTTCATTAAAAAATGGTTTTGTTCATTTATGATCAAGTTGTAAAATTAGATATACACTGGCAAAACCTCACTAAAGAGGACAGAGTCAACACCTTCATTACAAGAGCTCTTCCACTGCTCTTTTCTTTCCTTAATTTCTTAGTAGGAAACAAAAACTTTGGAAATATATGAACTAGCATGTCAAATGTCGATATCGGATAGGAGCAGCAAATTGTGCTACTGTGTAGGAGACTCGTGTTAAGAAATGACACCAAGAGCTTCAGAACCTTGCTTGAAGGACGTAACATCTGTCCAAATCATGGCATAGGCAGTGGACCATGGACCTGGACCTTCTCTGGGTGTATGCTTGACCATCCTTCCATCTTCTTCCCATGACCTGGTTTAATTACCAAGGGAAACTGGGTGGAACTGGAGCTACGTAACTTTTTTGGGCTTCCTTCTTTCCCAGCTAGCTAGATTATGCTGTAGGAAGAAGGGCAGCACATTACGTTCCTCTTACTTCATGGGAAACACTCTAGGTGAGCTTGTGCTAGAAGGAACAATTCTGGCTAATCTCTTGTAGACTACGGAGGATGATAGAAAAGACAGGATTTTGGGTCAAGAACATATCAGATCACTGAGAAAATAACCTTCAGTAGTTACTTGGAAAGAAATAAGAATTTTATGGTGAATGTTTATTGCTACTGCTTCTTTTTAGTGGACAGATGACGGAGTTTTATTTTCTGTTAACTACATTCAGTATAAGTGACTAATTGAAGACCTGGCACTTTAACAAAACCGAGAAATTGAAAAGAATGCACATTTCTTTCTTTTATATCTAGAGAAGGAAGAAAAAAAAGGTGAAGACAGAAATGTAAAATATGTGAGGGAACATAAGACAAGTTTTAAATAAAAGTAGATTCTGATTTCCAAATCTATGAAGGGAGAAGAATTTGGTTCAAGGGGTACCTCTGTGTGTACAACTTTATTGTACCAGTATGGTTTAAGCCAAAATTTACTGATACAGAACTGAAGGCTTAAGTTAATTATCACTTTTATAGGGATTATAGTTTGTCCAGTAAGCAGAAGTAATGAGTAGTTTAGAGCCTGGGAGCCGTGTCCATTGCCAAAGCACTGTGGGTAGGACTTGCATGAGAAAGATATTATTCATAGACACTCATTCTACTGGCAGTGAACTCTTTCCACTTTGAATTCCCATTTGACACTGGTCAAACAAAGTGTAATTTGGAAGTCAACGTGTACAGTACAAAGGGATCAAATTAATGAAGAGATGGCAAAAGGAACTACCAGGACTCTACATGTTTAAATAAGTAACTTCTAGTGTACACTTAATGCTGAGATGTGTACTAAATGATTTTTAATGCCTGTTTGTTGCCAAGTATGAGTAATTTCAGCCATCAGGTGCCCAATCTTTTCACTGTGAATTACAGAGGGTAATATGACATGCTATTCTCTTTTGCTGTCTGTTTGCAATTACCTTTAATTATTTGGGGTCACTGAAGTAATACATTTGATGTGAATCATATTGTTCATTTTTTGTACTGCAGTGGGATAAACTAGCCCAAATGAAGACTTTTTTTTTTTCTTTTTTTTTTTCTTTTTTTTTTTTCTGGACAGGCAGGGAGTGAGCAGGCGTAAAATCCACTGAGATTGGAGGGATTCTGGCCATTGACTGCAGCATGCACTGAATTAAAAAACCTGTGGTAGTTATGCACTCAACTTGGGCATTTTTGCAAATCTCACTAGGCATCTGCCTGCATCTTTAAATGTCAGATACTGTTGTAAATGTGGTTGTCTGTGAACTGCCCAAGATAACATGGGATAGACATAGGGTACCAAATCTCAGTTCCCTCATATTGCAGGCTAGTGCTTTAACAACTTCTTTTGCTTTAATATATGCAGATTTGCAGTACATGTGTACTGATATAGCCAGGAACATATGGTATTTAAAAAAAAAATCTTTATTTAATCAGTCCTTGCTGTTGTTGGACATGAGGCATGTTAGAGTTTTTTGGTGATCAAAGCGTCACAATATCTTGTAATTTTTCAGACACGGAAGGTTTGCATTGCCTTGGTAACAGGTAGCTCTCAATTGCTTTCAGCCAACTAAATGACTTAATTTTCAGTTTGTTTCCATTGTTGGGTTGCTGCTGATAGTATGATTTAAAATCTGTTTTGTGACTACACAGCTGAATGTGAAAGTAGTTAAAATCACTTCAAATAAGTCTGTAAAAAGACACCCTAGGTATGCTTCTGATTAAATAATTTGAGATTATTTTCACTTTGGTTGTAATCAGCACAATATGAAATCTGTTGCTAGGTGGTGAGGAGGAAAGAGGTGTTGCTGAATATTCGGTATAAATACTTTATGTGCCGTGTCTGGAATGCAAATTTGTTTGGGAATATATTGGGAGGGATCTTGCTCGTGTTTTCTTTTTGAATTTCAACAGTAACACAAAATGCTATACCTGCTAGATCTGCATAACTGTGAGAAAAAAGATGTAGCCGGTGGCTAACAGGCAACAAAACAGTGAATGTGAGGCTGGTTAGTTTTCAGCCTGTCCAAATGAACCCAAGCATCCAGGCAAAGAATGTACCCAGAAGTCTTTGGTAATAGGGAATAAATAAGCTGTGTGCTCATCTCTGGAGGTTCATGAACAGATATAGTGGTTGTCCTGCTGTGAACAGATGTTTGCTCCATGCAGAGATACGAGACTGTGGAAGTTGAGGTTATAAACCAACTGTTGTAAGCTGACCTTGGCTAGCTAATTGAGTTAAATTAGTTTCCCTACTGGCATACTCTTGTCAGTGGTGTGCTGTATGTCAGTCCCATCGATCCCCTTTCTACCCAACATGATCCACTGTGAGGAAGTGTGTTCTGCCCCTCATGGTAAGATGTTGTGAGTAACTAGATGGGGTAGGAAAGCAGCAGGTGTACAAACTGTGAATGGGAATGCAATACTCCACACTGTTCTGGGAGTATGGTTGCCCCAAAATAGAGGAAAACAACAATGATGAAGTTTGCCTTAACTTAACTATTTGCAGGATTAAACAGTGACCAGGGGAGACCTAAGACATTTTTGATAAAAGGAGGTAGGTTGAGTTGTAACAGAAGCATGAAAATTTGTAACAAAGGGGACAGACCTTGGTGTAAAAAGTGGTACCAAATCACCAGTCACAGAGAAACCAGCTGTGGCACTGCCAGAAGTCAGCCCAGCAGCACCTTGACTTCCGTCTGCAACTCATGGAGCATTCTCCCTGTCAGAGGCTGCAAGTAGGCTGCACCCAACTACTGGAATGATGGTGCAACAGGTAGGGACCCACACTTGGAGTATGCGTATGGGACCTTGTGGGGTGTTTTCTTGCTGGAGTGAGGATGAGGGGCTTGTAGGGAGCAGGTTGAACAGGTGTAATGCTTGAGCATCCACACTCATATTAAAGAGCATGGGTGCCCAAAACTACATGTCCTGTGAGGGAGGCTGGGGACCTCATGAGTGCTTAACTGTGTGAATATGGCAGGGGGAGGAGGAATTTTATGATTTTATGAGATTAATTCTAGGATGTTTTTTAGAAAATTTAAGGTATTTACTGGCATTATCAAAGTGTCTAGTATTGTGGTTTATCTGCTGATAGATTGCTCACTGATGGTTATTTTTGTGTTGTCAGTAATCATGTGAGTGGAATGTTTTTTCGCTGTGATAATTCACCTTCTGAATATGAAGATTCAGAAATAAAATATAAATAAAAATAGAAAATAGAAATCAGTCTAAGATACACACAAGCTGAATTCCAGGAGAAACACCACTAGAACCATTCAGTTAACAAAATTCCAGAATAAGGGAAAAAAACACAAGGAGGAAATCATGGCATTCTGTACAACAATGGAAAATCACTCTCTTATTTCATATTTACAAAAAACATAAAGGGCTAATACATTAAAGTCCATTCCTAAATTTGGAAGGCAGATCTCTCTCCTTTGCCCACAAAAATACCTGAATGATTGATTAGTGATAAAAGATAACACAGAACAAAGTCCTAGCTTTAAATGAGTAATTTCTGTTTGGATAAGACTATAGACTCCACATTATAATTGTTCAAGGTGGTTTGCACAACTTTAAAAGTTACATGTGTTAAACATATTTTCTTGGCATTCAAAGAATTTTCTCATATTTGTTTTAAAACTAATTTCAGTTCCTCTCTAATAAAGCAATTAGGGAAAACTTAAATTTTATTAGATCTATCTCAGATTAAATTATCACAGCTCCTTGCTAAGTTAATTATTTATGTACTGTACCTTATCAACTAATTAAATTAGAAGACAATGTATGACAGCATTTTAAACTTTTTTTTCTGAAGTGTGATTTTGGATATACTGTAACTATTTTATTGTGTTAAGAACAATAAAATATGCATTGTTTTCTTTAAAAAAAAACTTTGTGAGCTGAATTACTTGAAATGGTCATAAAACACAAAAGGTTAATTGGAGTAAGGCTTCTACTTCTGTTCACATGAGATTTTATTTCCTAGCACAGAGACACCTTATATCACCAATATATCTTAAACATTGGCTGTAGGAAGTCTATTGCTCTTTATGATTTAGAATTAATTTCCTTAGATCCAGGGGCCAGACTTTGAGAGATATTTAGGTATTAGAGTTGGATTCACGTGCAGTGGGTTACACAAAAATGCTTAATTATTTTATTTACCTAACCTTTCTGTGTATTCTTTAAAAATCCTAATGGATACTTCTCTGCAGCTTTAAAGATGGAGGCATTAATAAATATATTAGAAAGTTTAAATATTTCTTCTGCAATGTATATGTATGGTTTAACTTCAGTTGGCCCTATTCAATTTTGTATGCTATAGACTTTTACAAAACAGTAAATAAAAGAAGGGATATTTTGGATAAGAAATGTCCTAGAACAGGAAGGAATACTGTATTACTTGAATTATCTTAAAATATACAAATCCATAAAATGACATTCACATTTTTGTTTTTTAATTTATACGCTTTTGCTCACACCTCAGAAATATGTACAGGCTGCTGTCTCAATTTGGCAAAGCACTCAAACACATGTTTAACCTTCAGGGTGCTCTTTGAGATCTAAGTGCATGCATCAATAGTTGGATTAGGGGATAATGCCTTCAGAAGTCAATTTATAGCATAATCAGCTGAATCAGGAATTAAAGCCAGACCAACTTTTAATGATTCAATAGCAGCTCTACTCTCCTATAAGTTTCCCAAAGACTTCCCCTGTAAAACTCGGGACAACAACACCTTATCAGTATCTCTTTGTTGGGCCACTGAAGTGATTCCAGGGGATTTTGAGCAGACCTGTGTCAAACTTGCAATGGCACATCTTTGACCTTGTCATTTATCCCTTATGATTTATCTGACAAAGTGCTTCTAGTTTGTGTCTTCCCTTCAACTTGTCTGCAGTACTCAGGCAAAAGACCACATGTAGGACACTGCCTGAGATACACTGTCTATTTAGACTGATAAGAAAGGCTCAAGGAGAAGGAAAGGGACCTTGGTGTTCCCTAAAGGCTGTTTTATCCCCAAATCTGTCAAACCACAGGCGCTATCAACTTCTTTGGAGTGTATAACAGAGGAAGAGCCTCCTTACTCCTCAAGGAGACTGCCAGACCTGGACTTACTGGCAAACACCATCTCCCTGCTGAGCAACCTCTTTCTTTGAGGACTTATACCCAGGTCAGGCCTGGAATAGATACTGCTCAAAAGTGCTAAATACCAGATGGCTAGAAGTGAGTTCCTTTCTGGGCTTTTGTGCCCATCTTTCAAGATGGGGAAAGGGACTGACCTCACAAGGACTTTCCCGAAGGCACTGAAAGAGAGGACAAGGCGAATGCTGCAGAGATTACCCTTAGTATTTGGCCAGTTGCATGGGAACACAAGGTGCCATGTGGGAGAGCAAGGGAAAAACTGATGGATCCCAAGGGAGTCTGAGCTCATGAGTGAGGCATTGGGCTGGACCATGTCAGTGCCATTGGCACCAATGGGGTGGGGAGTTACCCTGGCTCTGACTGGTTTTTCCTAATCAGAGTCCTGGCTGACAGTTCCTCTGTGAGGAGACCACCTCTCAGCTGACTGTGCTGTGGCATTACACAAGGGGGAAGCATGTGGGAGGTCTGGTGCTGGGAGATGTTTGGGCTGCTTTGTGGGAGAGGTGTTGGGAGAATGAGACAGATGAAAGCAGTGGTCCAGGTCTTGTGGAACACCTGAAGTTGTCCACAAAGGGTATTCTAAGAATCCTCTCTTCATGGGCTTCTCCATTGGTTTCCCAGATCAGATGCTTTTCTAGCACACTGGGCTTGCTCCTGAGACAGAACAGAAAGGAGAGGTGACCTGAAGGCAATGTTGCACACGTTATAAGAGCTTAGACAACTTACAGTCATCCTGCATTTTGTCTCATATAATTTGTCCACATGTGTTTACGGTAAGAAGTCAGCAAAGAACTTGGATGGACAAGACATGCTGGAAAAGACTAAACCTCTGTTATGTGACTTGCCAGGACTAATGTCCTGTCATTGGTAATAGCATGATACCTGGATAGTGCAGCACTTCAGAAGTGGTCCTTTGCTTTTCATATAAGCATTGGAAAAAATGGCAGACTTTCAGTACTTACAGACTAATCCATTTAGCATTCATTTACACTGTCATTATATATCTGTTACCAGTCAGAAGTTGGAGTAGGGGGATTAATTCTCTATAGAAGAGTCAACGTTTGGTGGAACTAAGTGTTGCATGCAGCTCTGCACTTTTAGAGAGAGCAGACATGGACTCCTGCTTCCTGCTATGTTCAGACAAACCAAAATTGTTTATGTGCTTACACTTTCAAGGTTTTGACAACAATTTGGTTCAAAAGCTTTCCCTCTCTTATTGTGCTTGTTGTGAGTGCAGCCCAGGCTTTCTTGGTGTCTCTCTGCTGTCTCTGTTAGCTCTCACACTAACTGACGTATACAGGGAAATCTCTCTACCCCTTCATGGGTCTGTGTTTTAGAGTTTGTCTGTTACTATGTCAGCTGATCAGAGCAGGCTCAGCCCTGTGTGAAAAGTTTTATAGTAGAAACAAAGTGGATTTAAAAAGGAGGAAAGCAAGAATGAGGGTGAGGAGAAGGAAGACGATGGTCTGACATCTATACCCATCCTACACTGATGCTTGTTTGTCCTGTTTGGAACTGCCTCTGAAGCTACTTGGTTCTAGAAAGGAACTTTTTTTTTTTCTTTCTTTCTTTGAGCAGGCAAAAGTAAGATTGGCTGTTACACTTACCACTTCTAGTGCTGTTTATCTCAAACTGTAGAGCTACCTCATATTCTATAAGCACATTTCTTCATCATTGTTTTTTTCTTTTGCTCTCTTCTCTATTAATCAACTGCTCCTTGTGTATTTTCATTACAGTATACTGTATGAAATGTAATGAAAATACACAACACAGGCTGCTGCAAACAACAGATCATGAACCCTTTGGACCACTCATCTTGCACTTGCTAGTCAAGAAGACTTATTTAAATAATGTGCATTGTATTCATTCTCCCTTCAATTAGAGTAACCAAGTAAGGTAATTGGGCACCTAGCAAATGTGGCAGCTGCAGGCAGTAATCATAGCTCCAGCACTGGTTCCCATGGCAACTGATGTGTTTACATTCACAAAAGTACACAACATTTTCTTCCTTCTACACAGCAGAGAAAAGAAAGGTTTTAGAGCTACAAGGAAAGAGAAGGATTTACAAGGATAAATGTTTAAGCAAGTGATTGGGAGAAACAGTGTTTGTTCTTTGGAGTGAAAACTTAAAGGATAATGGATTGTTATCAAAAACAATTAAGCATCTTCACCTCCTGAACTCAGCTGCAGTTGGCAGCTCTGAGAAACAGATCTTCATCCCCTTTAAACTAAGCTCCCCAAGATAAAAAGGAGGCAGAAGAATTCCAGAAGCTGGTGTTCCAGCAGTTTCTGCAGATGTGGCACCAGTACAACTTCAGAGGTACCATATTTTAGAATTAAATATTTTTTTAGAAGTTGCAAAATATTCCTTCAAAAATACTGTGAAAAATGTCATCCACAGGAGCTTTGCCTAAAATGTTGTATTAGGATTGAGATAGATATGCTGCATCTACTCATGTGTTGCCAAGTGGGAGAGAGAGGGGTGGGTGGAAATTTAGGGCCTGAACTATGTGTGTACAGGGAAATTACATCGTTTTACCTTTTACCTTTCCTTGCCTTCCTAAGAACTTATTCTGTTTTTCCTGCAGTAGATCCAAGGCAGCCAATACATAAGCACTACTTTGTTTTTCCTGCCCATACATACTCTAAATTTAAACAGAAGAGTGACCAGACCACGTTGAGAACTTATGGAAAAGGTATGTCTTATCACGTGGATGGATTAGGAAAAACAAATACAAAATGAGAACAGCTGAAATTGCAGGAGAACTGGTCACATGTAGCACACTTGACCTTACTTAAATTCTTAGGTGGAAAATGTGGGCCTTAAGCTCTAGAAACATTTCTGTCAGACTCTTTCAAAAAATGATGCTCTGAATGAGCATCTCATGAAAACATAAATAAGCATTAAGAAAGACCAGTCCTTTATTTATTAGACTTCTCTTTCCATTCTGGGAGCTGTTCATCCTAATGAACGTTTGTTTCTCTGGGCAGTGGCTCTTGGTTGGCTCAGAACAGATTCCACTCATTACAGCAACATGCCTTGAACAAATAACTTATAAACACTTCCTCATCCACAACTGTCTGAACTGAAGAAATAAGAAGTTAAGACACTTCTGAAATTCTGTAATGAGCTGTGAGTCCTCAAAGAAAAATTTGAAACAATGCAGCTTAAGTTGAATACATCTCCTCATTACCATGCAATGCTCAAGCTTGGAGAATTACATATTTGACAGTTGGACTAAATTTGACAGTTCTGAACCAGGACAGATGACAACTAAAGCTCACTATCTGTTTATGGCTACAAGTTATCTCAAAGTTATAAAAGATACAAACCTGTTAGGATTTCAAAGTTCTACCTCCTCACCTGATAAAGAAGGAAGAAATTATATCTCCTCTCCATATATCTACCTGGTAGCAGGGTTATGAGGGAAGATGCTAAAAAGATTCAGTTTAAGACTGTGATTTATGATTTAAGCCCTGGTATTGCAACGAAATTCCCTCTACGCATATGTGAATTCATATATGCCAGTGGGTTTGTGCTGGAGCACTGGGACTTATCTGTAGAGAGTTCATTGCCAGACTGTGTTTAAAATTTTCTGATTTGTTTCTTCAGATAAAAAGTTCTATTATGGCCAGACAGATGGAGTACTTCAATAGGATTAAGCACATCAGGATTTTACTCTACAGAAATTGCTCCTGGTGCATGCTTTTTTGCCCCATGTGTGAAATGGTACTAGTCTAGTTAGTAACGTTTAAGAAAACTATGTGTACTGTAAAAGTGTTTGACTTTTTTGCCCAAATCATCTGTAATTTTGAGATTATCATTATAAAAATTGAGCTCATTTTTAGATTTAATTTCTGCTATCAAAGGTGCTATGCTGCAACCTTTTAGAAGAGCTGTGACAGGCTTGGCTTAGTGATTGCTCATAAAACGTCAGTTAAATAGAAGTAACATTAAGTGAAAATTTTAGATGTGCTACCCCATGTGAAGGTAATAGAAGATGTTAATAAATCTATCAAAAGATTTCCTTTATGTTTTAACCACTTTGTAAAAAGATTATTCTGGTGCAATTTTGTAAAAGAAACATTCACTTTGAGCAGATTCAGCTATTTCTGCTCACTTGAAATACACTATTTCAGTGCAGTCGCAGTGGGAATGTAACTGCACAAAGAGGTATGAAAATGTTTTACGTTATAAAAGGGGACTGAATCTGCAACCTATTTAGGCAAAGACTTATGCCAAAAAACATTTCTTATTATTCCCTGATATATGGTGGACGTTAGAGTAATCTGAAAAAAGGCCCTAGAAACTACAGTATAACAGAATAGATTGTTCCATCAAAATTTAAATGGTATTTAAATTTCACAAATGGTATGGCTTTTCTAGTTTCATTTAGGAACAGAAAAATCATGAAAATTTTAAAAAGTCTTCTTTTAACATTTTCTAGATAAAATTTGTATATAATTTCCTTATGCTTTCTTTTCCAAAGAGAAGTATGCTAAAGTAAATAATGAAAGTAAAAAAAAAAAAAAGCAACAATGGAAAATGTTGCTTGTTAATGCATTTTATTGTTTTGAATTTCAGTTTTGAATCAATAGCATGTCGTATTTTAAAATGTTTTGTCAAAAAAAAAAAAAAAAAATTCTACCCAAATGATTTCTGGCTTATTCTTCAATTTGTTGGCCACCTAAGGTAGCAGAATACAAGCTACAGAAAGAAGACATAGTGGAGCCATTTGCTTTTTGTATTCATTTAGAGACAATTTTTATATAAGTGACCTTAAAGGTCTTTTCCAACCAAGATGATTCAATGATTCTATGATTCCATGAAAATCTGAAAAAAAGATTTTTGGAAGCAATCAGTCCTCTAAGTGGTATGAGAAGATGATCTTTGTGTAGCTGTATTTGAGGAGCACAGTCTCTGCCAGAACAGGGGTGTAAGTTACTGATGAAGCATGTTGAACAGCATACACTGAAGCTTCCACGAGATGATCAAATGAAGCATGAAGAAGATCAGTGAAAAAAAAAAATATTTCTAGTGCAGGTCTTCTGTCAGAATTTACTCCATTTATTGAAATTTACACTGACAAAGTGACAATTTTTGTTACTTTTCAGGATCTCTTTTTTCATGTTGTGTATAATTCGTAAGTCTGTGTCAACATAGAGCATCATTAGAGGACAGGAACCCCAGAAGAAAATCAAAAACATAAACCCAGTAATACTTGCACAGGTGTCTTGCCAACCATATGAACCCAACCTTTTTCCTTCCAGTTCGAGTTCAGTTATTCTAAGCATATCAAACAGGACCTTTGTGTCATTCCCAAGTCAGATTAGCAATACAGACAGCTCAACGATTGCGTATGTAATTATGTAGTAATTGAATCATTCACCAATATCCTGTGATATCAATGCTCAGTATAATCCCAGTCGTCATCTCTCAAATCGTTTAAATATGTGACAAAGTCTAGCTACTAAGAAAGCAATACAATTTCATTATTGTGACTCTGCTTAATATTCTCAGGAACAAGTTTGCACTTTAAACAGATGAGGGAAGGGGCACAAACTCAGACCCTGTCTGGCACTCAGGCAAGGGCACCAGCCTGAAAAAAAATTATTTCCCCTTCCTCCAGAAGCTGCAGCCTGAGCATTTATTTATGCTTGTGTGAGATTCAGAGGTCTTATCAATAGTTTAGCAATATTACTGTAGGCAGGCTAATGGGATCCAAGTTTAATTAAGGACTGTATTTAATTTGGTTTGCTTATTATAACTTAAAAAAACCCCAAAAATAAAAAAAAAAAACAAAACCAAAACCAGCCATCCACCAAACATGTTCCTATTGAAAGTGGCATTTGCCCTATGTCTGGAAAAGACAAAGGACTTCGCAATCCCGCACTGTGTCTTTCTGAGTTGCTGCTGGAAATGACCTTTCCAATGCCTTGTATCTCTGTTGTATCTTGAAGTTTTCTTCCTTTTCTTACCTTTGAAAGTCTGCTCCACTTCAGGATAAGTCAGTGTACATCTCTGCTGTGGTCATAAACCTGCAGACCTATTTCATAGCTCCCCTTTTGACATTTTCCTGTAAAGTTGCCCTGGAACTGTGTATGGTAAGACCTTCATAAAGCTAAAGAGATCAGAAGTGAGTGGAAAACATTGTTTAGAGAGACAGGGAAAGACAAACCGAGCACAGCAGTTGTGTTGGGTGGCTCTGTCTCTGGTGAAGGGTCTCAGCAGACCCCAGGATGCATCTGGGTTGCTCTGTTCACCCCCTGATGAACACTGTCTGGGGACTTCTGGCAGCAGCAACCCCTCTCAGGGCACAACTAGTGAAGTCTTTTTGTCACTTGTCCAGTTATTGGGAATTTGTTATTGGGAATCTATTCTTTGTCATGGCTCTGAACAAGAAGTAAAGCAATATTGTCACAGTCCATAACTTTCATAATAAGAACCCCAAACTGGTTACTGGAGAAGAAGAAGCAGGGATACCTCCATGGCACTGAGGGGTGATTGTGGCTGGTAGCAGCTGAGTGACAGGGCACACAACTGCACTGTGAACATCCAGCTTTGAGGAGCCCATTGACTCAGCAAATTTGGACCTTAGCCATGGTGTCAACTGCTTGCTCCTGAGGGCTAGGATGCAAAGCTGCGTGTTTCCCTGCCTGGGGAGGTCCTTTTGCAGGGGCTCAGGCAGCTTCTTTCTCATCGGCATGTAGCTTTGCCTCTGGTTATGATTGTACATGTAACAAGGGTGCAGCATGAGTGCCCTTTCTGATGGGGCAGATGGTTGTTGGCAAGGTCACGAGAAGGCTGGGCGCGCTTTGCTGATGAGTTCCCAAAGGGGCTCTATTGGATACTGGGTTGTAGAAAGTTGGAATAAGGTGCTGAGGTGAACCTTCTATTACATGGCTTTGTGGAGTATCTGACAGTGGAGCTGGGTCACTGGTGCTCACCCTGGTGAGGACATGACCCCTTCTGGAGCCATCAGGGGCATGCTGGACAAACACAGTAATGGTTCCAGAAGGGCTCTTCTGGTGGTGCTGTAGCTGAAGCCAGTAGTATTAGCTTACTTTGAGCTATTTTAGGGAAATACTGTGAATGTATATATACCCTTTCCTGGCATCTGCAGCAGATTAAGTGCACATATCTGTGAGGGGAATTCAAACTAATATCTTCATAGAGAATCAGCAAATGTTTTTTGCAGAGATGTCCTATTCACAGTCCCACATACAATATTTCTAAGCTCACGGATATCCTGTGCAGGTCAATAAATATTTGGAACCTGTTTTCTGAGGGAAAGTCACTCTACAGGGTAGAGTCAATGTCACTGTCATTTGTTGATGCACAGGTGAACCAGCAAGCACAACTGAGGTTAATTAAGTGCTCAAGCACTGTGGCCTTTGCTTCACACTACATGGTAGAAAGATTAAAAAGAGACTGAGATAATGTCCTGAACACACAAAGGGAACAACTCAACTCTCCAAGGGCCTAAAAATCTATGGAAATGTGACAAACATTCTGTGGGCCATAGGTGCCAAGAAAAAGTTTAATTTCTAACAACAAATTAGTGAATGACTTTCAGTCAACTTGGGTCAGTGGAGGACAGAATTTTTAATACAGGTGTTTGAGGAATTCTGAACTTTTTACTAAAAAGGAACATATAAGGTACAGAAACAGGAGTGGGGTTGAATAAGAATTTTTGATTCATCTGAGGCAGAAAGTATCTGGTGGAGTTAACTGAACTGACAATAAACCAAAACCACTTAGGCTTTCAGAAAACCCTATACTAACACCTAACAAAGGAAAATCAGAGTCCAGCAAAAACAGTAGGCAGAAAACACATAGTACAGCACAAATGTAAGAAGAAAACCCACAGAAACCACCTGTATGTAGAAAAACGGAAAGAAACATTCAAATGCTATCATGCAATGTTCAGTATTAGGATGATATTTTTTATTGAAATCACAAACCCCCAAGTTTTTAAGAGGTCTTTCTGGGAAAAAAAATATTTCCTTTAGTGTGTCTTATATGCTTATCTTAAATGCATCCTTTTACTCTCCTCAATGTACAATTCAGTTATAAAGCATCAATTTACTTCACTATGTGTGTTGGTGCTTTAAGAGCTGAAGCTGCAGGCGGCCTCAGCCTTGAGCAATTAATTCCTGACCTTGAGTGATAATAAAATGAAACAACAAAACACAGAATAACAAGAAAAAATGTGTATGAGACAAGATAAGAGATTGTTTATGTGCCAGAATTAGTAACCAGTCAGAAGTAAAAGAATGGCTCATGAACAGGTGGTATTATCCAATCACGTCAATTGTTTAGGCCTGTGTTCGCTGAATGTGTGATATAAGCGGTAATGAATCAAAAGTGAAAGAGTGCCGCGTGCTTGGGGCGTGCTGGAGGAAAAAAGGATATACAAGCAGTGCAAAGCTTCAATAAAGTGCTAATGCTTGATGCCTGAAGACATCTCGGTGTTGGTCATTTCTTCATCCGCCACACTATGTGTTTCTTAAAAAAACTCCTGTACATAAAATCTTTATTGTGTGCAGTTGTGATAAATTTTTATTTAAAATTCTGCCTAAACAAAATCAGTATTTACCAAGTTTTTGCACCCTACCCAAGTCTATTGTGTTACAAACAATATTCTTTCAACTGCTGTTATTGAGATGGGTTCAGACATAACCAATGTCACACTTTTTAAGAAATTGAAAGAATAAAGATTTTAAGATAGCATCAGATAATTTCCTAATACACAGTTCATCTGACACTAATATATTCTTGCTCATGCAAACATATACATCCGTTTTTTTATTGAATTTCAATCTTTTAATGATGCTTACATTGCTGAATAATCAACATATCTTTTGAGACAATGCAAGTTAAGAGTCTAGTAAAATTTCAGGTTAAAGGGGTTTCCTTAGATTTATGATCAGTCAGCAGCCCTCTAGTGAATACATTGTCATCAGCCTGAGCACACACAAAATGTTTCTTTTAATTTTCTAGCTACTTAAATATATCTTAATTGATTCCAGTGTTAGTTACTCAAAGCATTTTTGCCTTTGTCATTGTCACTGTCTTTAAAGAACCTAAAAATTACATCTGGGGAATCCTCACTCTAAGAATAAAAGTAATTTCTAGCAACTAGAGAGCACTTTAAAATACTTACAAAGCCAGGGAAAAGAGATAACCCTCCTGTAAGATGTGTCTCCATAGTCCATATATTAATGCTGGCAGAAAACAATATTTCTGGTCATTCTGAAATTCTTGTAGCAAATTGGGAAAAATGATTGCAAATTTCTAAGTATAGTCTTCAAGATACAGTGGAAATTCATCTAAGGTTCACTTTGGCTTATGTAGCATATCAGATTGGCAATTAACAGGAAGAAAATATTAATTTTCCTTTTAAATTTAAATCACATGGGTGTTTTTTAAAGTTAACATTTACATTATCAGCTGTAAATGAAGCTAGATTGTTGATTATCAAACCATTTGCACTTTTTTCAGTTTCAGACAGCCCTAATGCAGGTTAACTCCCATGTTACAGGTAATCAAGCAGATAATGGATTTTTCTTCTTTCACTTGTATAGTTACAAAAAATTCTTGGGAATATTTTGAAATTTTATACTTTGAAGCATCAGAAAGCACAAGGAAAAGGCTCTTTCTATCCAAGCTTTTTTAATTTTATTTTTTTTTAAATTTGTAACGGGAGCTAGTGTATTATTGGAAAAACATGAAGGTTTTGTCTTACTGGAATGTATCATCTCAGCTGAGGGTGAATTTCAGAAAACAGAACAATTTAATTTGCTGTCAAAGTGTCCTATATGAAGGATTAGATACTAATTTTTTGTTTCTGTAGAAGCCAATGTATTTTCCATATTTTGACAGTTGTTAGCAAAAAAAGATCTTAAGATTTTTGTTCCTAGAAGTAATGTTAACGTTATTTTACGAGATACTCTTTTTGCAACCTAACATTTGACAGTTTATAAGGATTGCAAAACTTCTCTGCATACAATATAGTCTCATGATAAAACTATGGCTAACTTTGATGCTCTGGCCAAAATCACTTTTCCATTTGCTCTAGAAGTTAATGGTGCTTTGTTTTTTAGGTAAAGTATCTTGACTTCCTGACTAAATATTAACATTGCAATTACTTTAATATTTGTGATCTATACAAGCATAAAATTTAATTAGTACAGGAGGACCTGCCTTGGAGAATAAAAAGAACTACCTGAAATTCTGTCCAGAGGTTTCTGGGAACAAATAATTATGAAGGTGGTTCAGTCAATCACCTAGTTTAAGTTGGTCCATTGCCACAAACCAGTCCATTGTCTCATCTGTGCAGGTGACTATTTGGGAGTTCCTAGACCATCCAGGGAAGGAATGAAATGCCCTGGACATATACACAGATACAGCCCTGGTACCCAGTGACCCCACAATTATAACAATGGGGCAGACTTGAATATCAGAACGGTAGCTCAATTCTAACTGGAGTCGCATTGCTCTTGCCAAAATTCACTGCTAGATTCCTGCCTGGAGGGAAAAGAAACTTCCAAAGCCTATTCTTTTCTTGAAGTGTATGGTAACTCTTGCTGGCATTAGTGGAAGCTAGTGGAAAACACAACCACCTAAGATGTCTTTACTCAAGTCATAGGGACAACTCACACTGTACCCTGCCTGAGGGGAGGGTGACTGGAGAAGAAAAGATCTGCAACTTGTTAGTTGCTCTTTGAGTCACTCGCTTAATGCCTGCATTTTAGAGACAATTCTAGACAGATGTAAATGAGCAAACTAATGTCCTGCAGGCAGAGCTTTATTTGAACTTTCATTTCTTAATCTATATAACATGCTTTAAATGTCATTGCAAGCTATTGGTAGACATGGCTGTGTCACTTAAACTAGGATAAAATAAAACTGGGTGGCTTAAGGAAACCGTTGTATTTGAAGACAAGGCAAGGACTGATTGCCTTTGGCACTGGTCATCTTCCCCGTGGTTAAAAGTAATCTCTAAAAGGAAGGGCACATGGATGTGGGAAATGTAGAAGCCTATCTTGTATAGGCTATTACTGTATCTATTGAAAGGATACAGAAAATTATCAACTAGCCATCCTGAATTTACTTATTGTTAGAAGGGTAAAAATGAGGGGGAACATCACTGTTTCTCAAACAGCAGCAGAATATTTATAGTCTTCCAAGAGCTAAATGAGAATGGGTAAGAGACCTTCATGATGATTTGAACTGATCACTGTTAACCTCATGCTTCCTTAGCAGTTTACTCTCCTGTGCTGGTTTTGGCTGGGATAGAGTTAATTTTCTTCATAGTAGCTCGTATGGGGCTATGTTTTGGATTTGTGCTAAGCAGTGTTGATAATACAGAGATGTTTTTGTTATTGCTGAGCAGTGCTTACATAAATTCAAGGTCTTTTCTGCTTCTCACCCCACCCCACCAGCGAGCAGGCTGGGGGTGCACAAGAAGTTGGGAGGGGACACAGCTGGGACAGCTGACCCCAACTGACCAAAGGGATATTCCATACCATATGGAATCATGCTAAGCATCTAACACTGGGGGAAGAAGAAGGAAGGAGGAGATGTTCAGAGTGATGGCATTTGTCTTCCCAAGTAACCATTATGAATAACAGAGATGGCTGAAAACCTGCCTGCCCATGGGAAGTAGTGAATGAATTCCTTGTTTTGCTCTGCTTTTGTACATGGCTTTTGCTTTATCTGTTAAGCTGTCTTTATCTCAACCCCTGAGTTTTCTCACTTTTACCCTTCTGATTCTCTTCCCCCATCCCACCAGGGGGTAGTGAGAGTGCTGTGTGGTGCTTAGTTGCTGGCTAAGGTTAAACTGCGACATGTGCCTTTTGCTCCAGGTTCTCTTTGTAGACTTCGGACTTTCATGGACCGAAATCTGCTTTGATGTGTTAAGTTCTTAGGGGACCTGACCAGGGCTGTAGTTACACACTACAAACACAGACAACAGAAACAGTAGTCTGCTCCTTTCTTCCAATGTATAAGGAAAAACTGACCCATCTCTGAACTGTCTTAATAGTTCATCAGTTCTCCAAGTTAATACAAAGCAAACATAAAATGATAACAGTTAAAAAGGTCAGGAGTCCTCCTCCCACCCCACCAACAAGGTGCTAGTGAGAAGACTGAGCCAGGCTCCTTGCGGCACTGCACAATGGGAGAACGGAGGAGGCAGGGGAAGCTCTGACTAGATATGAGGTAAATTTTTTTTACTGCGAGATAGCTAGCCACAGGAATAGTTTGTCCATGGAGCTTGTGGGATCTCTGTACTTGAAGGTTTGCAGGATACCACTGCATGACTATAGTTTATGGCTATGCTCTAAGTTCAAAACTACTGTCTGTAGAAAACTGTTTGTACTTCAGCTTCACTTTTTTGCTTTTCCTCTCTGCTGTTTGTGCTCCTGTTCCAGCTTTTGGTTGGAAACCCCAGCCTGGTTGCATTGCTACTACAGAGCTGGATTTTGCCTTGTGTTTGTAAGAAAATTTTATGATATATGCACAAACTCAGCCAGATTTATCAGAAATGTGAACAAATCTGTCACTAAATTTACACCATCCTGGTTTCTTTTTTAATACCTTGAGAAATACTTTGTATCATAACAAGATGAAAGCACTGCGTGAGAGACTGTGTCTTTGTGTGCAATGCCAGTGAAAATGCTACAAGTCTTCTTGTGACTGTCGAAGTGGGAACATTGGGGCTGTTCAGAGCTTCTACAACACAAAAATTATCTTGTTGCTCTACTTTACATCAGGAAAATGTCTCTGTTACTGGTGCCATGAACAAGATGGGGCATAAAAGTGGCCATTTGGCACTAACTGAATATGAAGGCTATCTTAAACTTGCTTTTCCTAACTCAGACAGACACTTCTGACTCTAAATTGCTCATATTAACCACAGCTACTTTCCAGTTGGTCCCTTGGCTTTTATTATCCATTACTTTGTCCCTAATAGTTCTTACCTTCCTTTTATTTTGAGAGACTGCATTGCTTGGATAGTAATACTGCATTTCTTTTGAATTTAATCTGCCAAAATGGATTTCTTGAGCATAATTTCTTTCTCAGGCCAAAGACATTAAGCTTTTACAACAAGCTGTATAGGTTACAAACATTTTAGAGATTGTAACTTTGTTATGGAGAAGGAACATAAAAGAGTCAGGTTTGAAATATTTACACCTGAAGGGAGTGCAGAATGGGTAATCAGCTTTCTGCCACTATTGGGTATTAGATCAAATTATAGAGGTGTTAACGGGACACTTTATGGTGCTAGAAAATTTCCTACCACTTTCTAAAGCAGAACTTTGCCTTCCTTCATGGCAGACTTCTTCCATCTTTGTGTTCTTTTACATTTCCAAAGTGTAAATGACTTATGGATGGTCAAACACATTCTGAGTTAAATTACATCCAGTGCTGCACTGAGGCATATTACTCAATGCTTTCTATCTGTCACCTTTGAATTTGTATCAATTTTTTCCTAACCATTTGGGGCTGAAACTTTCTGCTTTTGGCATGTTTCTCAGAGGTTTTCTAGAGAGTTTGATGAAAAAAGATTTGTTTCCTTTTAAGAATGAAAAGTAAAAGTAGGTTGCTTTTCCCAATTATTTTGAACAGCAGTGGTGCTTCAAGTATTAAGATAACAAATCTAAAGTTTAACAGGGTCAAGCTAAGAAGCTTCTTTCATTCTTACTATGCAAATCCATCCAAAGTTGTTGATAATCACCATTTGCAGAGATATAACACAACTAAACTATATGTATTTCTTGATCTTGCTTGGTCTATTGAACCATCTTTTAATTCTCTCATCTGAATAATGCAAAATGGATTTTCCTTTTGCAGTGCCTGTTTTTCCTTATCAGAATATTTTTTTACCCTAAGGAAGGAGCATTGTGTGGAAGACAAGGATAAAATGTATTATTCTCACATCATGAATATAACCTTTGTATCTGTGACATTTAAATTAAGTAAAAATTTTGCAGAATAACCATACCTATCCTTATGCTTATAGTTGGGGATCATGTTGAAATGTATTATTTCCTCAAATGCTTCTGGAAACTAAACATACAGATAAGCTAGACTAGGCAGAACTAGACCTTTAAAACTGTATAGATATAAATTCTCTACAATAAGTAAATTTTACAGTTATTGCAGTCATCTATGATTATTATTTTTGCTAATGAAACACCCAAATCACATTAAGTCTTTAAAGTAGCCATTTATTATAATATTGTATAACATTTCATTATTACAAAACTCTTCAGACCTTCTGAGACAACTGTTAGATTAGCAGCAGGTATTAGACCAAGAGGAAGATGGCAAATGTTGTTTTGCTAGGATTGTTTTTCTGAATTAATTAATGAATCAGTTGGACAAAAAAGCGGCCTTGACCAATAAAAACCATTTAATATCTCTGTCCCTTCTATGTGCTCCATCTATCTGGCATTGATTTATAAGTAGAGCTTGCAGAGAGCTGTTGCTAGGGGACAGAGCTTTAGTAGGTCCCCATTAAAGCAGTATTCCTGAAGAAGAAAAGTAATTTACATATTTCAAGTGCTGCCTGCAAAAAATATTTAATCAAGCCTCAGTAAGTTACAAAAGAGAACAAACATAATCATCTATATGAGCAACAACCCTTATGAGAAAGAGAAAAAAGGACCAAACTCTCTGGTCTAGATGCTACTTCTTTGTGCCCTGGCAGACAATCTGAGTGATTTTTTTTTTACCTCATTAAGTTCCTCTCAATTTATACCCCATAACCAAGATCGAATACCTGGAAGGAATTTGACCTAACATATACATTAATCTACTTTCATTTAACAGAATAACTTCGATGTTAACCAAAGTACCTAATCTCCAGCATAAAAGCCATAGGAGGGAAGAAAACTTTGTCGAGACCACTTCTTCTAGTTCCTCAAGTAGTCAAATGCTTTCAGAGTTTTTGCTTTGGAGAGGAGTTTGCCCTACTGAGAAGAACACCACCTGTGATGGCACTCTGCTTTTATAGCTGTTTAGGTCCCCTAGGTCTTTAGTTTCTCTCCTTCTTTATTTTTTTTTTTTAAACTGTTACATGTATATAAATGCATCTGAAACCTTCCTTTTGTACAGCTCTCTGGTATTTCAATTTTTTTAAAAAATGGATAGATGACTGTGAAAACTCCACAAATTCTCTTCCCTCCTAGTTTCCAAAAGCTTATTTTTGCAGGACTTACAGGTTCATTACTTTCTTTCTTTCTTAAAACATACATTTCATTGATGAGATTGTCTTTCCATGAATGTTGCTTAGAATTTATGGATTTTGCCAGAATTAGCTCTGCATTGAGAACACCCTGTTCTCCTTGGCTAGGTGACCATCAAATTGATGTGAAAATGCTCCCCTTTAATGGGATGAATGGATATGAACACATAAATCATTCCCTGTTTTCTTATGTGGTTTGAATGAGTATGTGATCAACATTTGTTATAATTCTTCCTCTCTTATTTTGGTACATAATCAGGAGAGATTAGATTAAGCCAGCTCTGGGAAACCGTATTTAACAGTTGGACAAAGAAATGCTAGTGACTCTAGGCAGCTCAATGTGGCATTTAAACCCCAGAAGAATAAAAAACTACTGGCAGAGGCTGCAATGAAGTCTGCATTGCATTTATAATATATAACAAAATCTGTCTTAGTAAAGGTTTTGTAGAGTGCAAGTGAAATTTATCACAGATTATTTGTTGTGTGATACTGCAAGAATAAGTAAAGACCCCAGATGGTTTCAGGATCCTGTTTTCTTAGGCTGCCTTGCTATGCACATGCACAGACAGTTCCCTCCCTGCACAGTCTTAATTATAAATCAAAACCAAAAGGTAAAATTGAAAAAGTGATTTTTACTAAAACTCACAAAGTAGATCTTTAGCAGAGCTAAAAATTGAACCTAAACTTCCTACATCTTACTTCAATGCCTTAACTATCATCTCTGGAAGAGTGAATGTGCACAACTAGTTATTACTAATTTATTTTTGACGTGCTGTCTGGCTGCACTATACAGACATGCCCTGCTGGAATCTAATCTGAAGCATAAAATATGGCTGTTAGTTCTGCCTATGGAGAATGGGAAAAAAATGTAATACTGAAAATGAAACTAATTTCTTTATTTCATCTTTACCTTCTCAGGGGCTTTTTTGACAGAGACTTTTTTCCCCAGAATTCTAAATTATAGGTTTGAAAGACATGGATTTTTTCAGACAGTCATGATGACTGTCTGAAAACAGCTTTGCTGGTTAAAGTAACATACAGAAGCTCAAAGAAAAGTAAAAATAAAGAAATGTATTTAGGAAAAGGTTATAAAGACATCAGTTGAAGACTTAATATTACTTTTCAGAAAGAACTGAGTATCTAAATTTCTCTGTTAAGACACAGTGAGCATGATACTGTACATTGTGCAGGATTGCTCTCGTTTCCCATCAATAACATTCAACATCTAATGCAAATCTTTTCATAACACTTTCAGAAATGATTTTCAGGAAAAATGGTCCAGTATAAACCCTTATTGTCTATTTATGGATCATTGGATTTTGATCATTATAGCCATAGTAGAGGGAGGCGGTGAGGTCTTTCTAAGAATTACACTTTGTGAAAGAGGAGAAGAGTGGGCTTCTCCCACTGCAAAACCAACATCAAGCTATTCATTTAAATCAATACCAACACTTCCAGATTTTATATATCCCACTATTGCTATTCCGAAATGAAACTAAATTACAGGAATAATGGTTCATGTCTGACATGTATGTGGCACCTGCCTTCCTTCCCCTACTGCCTAAAGGCCCGTCACCCCTTTACAACCCGAGAGCATAAAACAGTCCCCATTAAGGGCAATGGGAAGATGGCAGTGTTGATTTCTGTGACTAGGTCATTCTGGCAATAGCCAGAATGTCACTGCCATGAAAAACCTTTGTGGAGATGAACAAAATTGGAGGTGGAGGGGTTGGGGTAGAAGAATGAAAACTCCAAAATCACTATTGAAGTTGTCAGAGGGCATATAGAAGGTGCACAACAACTTAAAAGCATGGAACATGTAAAACCTATGCATTTAGGTTCTGTTTCCACCATTTGCACCACCTGCAGCCTGATTGTTCCATGAGTCTCTCAGGACAGAGAGAAGCACAGGCTCTGCAAATAGCTGTTCAGAGTAAGAGTTTCCTCATGGACTTTTTACCAGCTGCTCTGTTGTCTCATCATCAGAAGGGACACTACCCCCAGCCCTCCTAATGGAGCTGCTCAAATAAGCTTTCTTAGCCAGCTGGGTAAGGAAATGCCTGGTATTTAAACTAATAAAGCCAAGCTGGTTCATAAATAAGGGTGAATACAAAGGAATTACACAAGCATTTAGAGATAAAATAAGAAAAACAGTAAATAATTTGCAAATAGCAAGGGACATGACAAGCAAAAAAGTTTCAGTGGATATATTAGAAATAAGAGGGAAAATGAAACAAGATTGAACAAAAGGTTCTAAGGAGGAAACAGAAACCTTTGTTTTCATCGGAGAAAGAAGTAGTTTGCTTTTATCTTCATGGAAAAGGTAGATTGTGCTGGATACTTAAACAAATTAATTTTAACAAAGTATTTGGAATGCAGCCTGGAGTAGACAAGAGAACAGTTCGGGGAATATTTATGTAATATTGGTACATTAAATTTCTCAGGGTTTGATGAAATTTACACCAAGAAATGAGGCAAAGTAATCTCTGAATGATTAGTGGTTATCTCTGGGAAGCTGCAGACAGGAGAGATCCCCAAAGACTAGAGAAAAAAAGCCCCTTTTATTTTATTTTAATTTTTTTTAAGAGGAACCAAGGAATTATAGATCAAGTAGTCTGGTTTCAGTTCCTGGAAACAATATGGAACAAATTATCGAAGTAATTGGAACTACCTGTAAAATGTAAAAACAGCCAACAAAGAACTGTTAGGAACAGAATGGACAAATATCTGATCACCTTCTTTGAGAACAGTGACAGCTTAGTGTAGAAAGGAAAAGCAGTAGATATAGATGCAAGTTAACTCTTATAAAGTTTTTAGACATTTTTACAACATTAGAATCTCATAAGTTGAGGAAAAATGGCATATATCTAATTGCCTAACTAGTTGAAAACTTGATTATCAATGGATCCACATCAAACAGGGATGTCATTCTGAGTAAATTCTCTCAAGAACTTGTGTTTGGTCAAATTCTACTTGGTATCTTCATGAAAAATGTACGTAATAGAATGGAGACAATAGCTTCTAATTTATGGCTTGTAGGAAGCTGAAAAAGTATTTTGGGAAAAATGCTAAAAAATGTTTCTGTCAGTTTGGAGAGTTGATCAGAAAACCAAAAGGTCGCATTTAAGTATTTATGAACCTAAGTTCTGTACCTAAGAAAAAAGAAAGCAAATTGAACTTTGGAATTGGATATTTTTCCAAAAAGAAAGAAAGCAGTACAGTGGAAAAAGATATAGTAGGAAAACAGTTTTTATTTTGGATTAATGAAGCAGAAGTTTGTACACAAAATATTGCTTAACTCCAGAGAAGCCTTGGAAGATATATTGTCTCTATTCTAGTGTCTTGTTTTTGCTAGGATAGGGTTAATTTTCTTCTTATTAGTTAGGACCTATCCTATCCTATCAAAAACCAGGACATCTAGGAACTGGATTTTTAAGATGAAGACAAAGTAAGAGAATCCAGCAGTGTGTATAATGAAGAAATTACACAGCATGATGTATGAGGGAACTGGCTTGCTGGGAGGTGGTTAAGGATGGCTTGATTATATGTAGTTACAATATCAATGATCACCAATAGTTTTCCAAGGCCAGAAGAAATAAATTTGGTTTTCAGCAGGATATGAGGGAATGATGGAGCACATGACTGGACAACCTGAAGATACTAAGAAACTGATTTCACCAGAAATTTTTAAGATTAAGCTACAGTAAGATCTGTGAAGAATGGCCAAGGCCTACACGATCTTGTTTTGGTGGGGAAGTTTATTTAAGGTGATCTCTGGGGTGCTCTTTGACTCTAACAACGACATAACAATGTCTGAAAAGAAGTTATAGAGGATTGATTGCTACTCATCTGGTAGAACCAGTGCTGAAGGAGAGGAAAAAAGGGTCAATCTGAGGACAAGGATATGAGTTTTTGAGATGTGGACTCACACTGTTTTATGAAGGAGTGCAGTGATCTCTTTTTAATGTAAAACGTGGCAGCCTTCAGAACTTATTAGTTCTTGCCACTTCCTGTCATGTAATTATTTTGTAAGCTTTAAAAACTGTTACACAGCTAGAGAATATTATGCTTTAATCTTTATTTTTTTAAAAAGCAAGAATATTTGGGGTACTCTGTTAAAAAGCTCTGAAGACAATACATTTTAGCCTTTTATTATGGTCTTCCATATTAGATTCTGATGTGATAATTTTCTGGAAGTTGGAATAACTAAATTTCTAACAGTGAGAATTCAGGTTCAGACAAACTGGGTGATGGAGAAGAAGGGGGAAGACAATTTACCCTATATTAGAACCCCAAATCATAAGGTACTCTTTTGTCTGGTCACAAACAAAAAGCAGTAATGAGCTGAATGTATTAATTCAATTTATATGATTGAATAATCTTTTGCTGTCAAGCTATATGCTTTGTGAAAGTCTGAATGTGGATTGTCAAATTGTCCAGCCAGGAAGAAAAAAGCCTTTTACTTACAATAGGTTAATGATCAGTTGACAATTTAATTACACAGCAGGGAAATTCTGCAGAGGAAACAGGGTGCAGAAGCAAGTCTGTTTCTCTATACTGAAGTTTACTGTTTTGAAATAAATCTGAAGATAGTATATGCACACAGATCAGCTGTCTCACTCTATATGTTCTAAATAAATTGTTGCATGGATACAGAGGGAGATACTTAAAATTTAGTCTTAAACTAAATTGAATAGAGCTTTACTTCTATACCTGTCACTTGACTCTATAAATCTTTGGACCTATGTTGTCCATTTTGATTATTTAAAAAACCTAATGGTTTTTATTTGCTTTAACCTTTTTTCTGTTTTGGCTCTGTTAATTTTAAGTTAGTTGGTTAACATGCCACCATTTCATCTGGATGGCATCTCATTTTTAAACTAGGGTCCTGGACTAGGCTTTCAGTGGCTGGAACATTGGGCATCTGAAGAGGAAGAGTCATCTTCCACTGATCCTCAGGATAGCTCAGGAGACAATAACACAAGAGATAAAGAAGAATTATGGTGATAAGCCCTGACTAGGAAAGCTTGGCCTTAAACAGTAGGGTAGAGGAAAGACAATCTGCATCCTTGGAGTCCCAAGAGAATGTGGAACAGTGATAATATGGCCTGGGGAAAAGGAGTAAACCACTTTAAATAGGCCATTTGAAACTGTTATCAGTATTTCTCTCAGAGAATGAAAATAAATAATATCTTCTGTCCTAATATGATTATGAATCACAAATTGAATAAAAGCTACCTAAAATATATGGAATTTTCTTTCTGAATAAAAAGGCATTTGAGAAAAGGAAAAGGGAGATGGTGAGGCAAAATCATTTTGCTTCTCAGTAAAGTCACCTGGTGTATTTGCCAGTCACTACCCCCCCCCCCCCCCCACAAAAAAAAACAACCAACACACAAAACAAAACAC
>NW_010301670.1:38981-80009 GCF_000700745.2 Antrostomus carolinensis
CAAAGCAAACAGTAATGTCCTCGTATCATCTCCAGGTCATAAGGTCATAAAGACATCCTTATTTGTGATACCAGCTAATTGCTTTGTGAAGTGCATTCCAAAACTGGAATCTGAGTTCTAACCTGGAAATGACTCTCCATGTTAAAATTTCCCTTGCACATAGAGTTCAGCTTCTTCTTATTCCTTAAAATACATCAGTACCTCAGCAGCCCGTTCCTGAGAGCTCATGGTTGTGCCACACAGGCATACAACAGAGTTGTTCCTCTCCCTGTCCTAAGGCGCTTGACCCAGGAAGCATGCTCAGTGTGCACTTGCTAGCTAAGTTGTGTCCAAACCAAAATCAGAATAATGTGTTTGTTTTACGTCGTTAATATGTTAACAATCGTTATAACAAGGACCACAAAGTTTCTTCTTAAAAGTGAAAATAACTGGAAAAATATTAATCAAATTTATAATTTGAAAGCTCCTCTTGTTTTTTTGCTTCACTGGTGAGACTTATGAAGTGGTGATTATAGTGGAAGCTTTTTTTCAATGGGGAATGTCATATTATCTGTGGCTCTGAGCTCAGCTCAACTCAGTTAATGAAGATTGCTAAACTATTATCAGACATGAAATTCTGCTTTACACTAGCTTGAACTGGATTTAAACTAGTGACCTACAGAGGAAAGGCTTCTTAAGATGCTGTTAGTTTTTCTTTTAGTCTTGCAGAAAGAGCAAGGAGCTGAAAATGTTTCAAATCAAACATTTAACTCAAATATCCTTAGACACAAAGACATTCAATTGCCTTTAAAATGTACACACAGCTTTTTGTATGAAGCTCTTCCTTTGCTTTAGAGTTTGGATAAGGAACATGGAAACACACTGAACATTAAGCCTTCCTCCAAAACACAGTGGTTTTTGGTCATAAATGACAATGCAGAGGCTGAAGTCCAATTCTGTTAAAAACAGACACATCTCCACATGTCTTGTGAGTGCTGATAATTTCCAGATGGCACTACTGACTCTCATAGACTGGCTAGCTGTGTCTGGGAATCCATAGCACAAGCTGAAGAAAATGTCTATTAATGCCTGTGGTACAGCTGAGAAAGATGCTGGGAATATTAGGAAAAAGCATGAGTTCTAGACTATATTCCTTTGCTCGAGCTTTGTGGTTTTGGCATTGAGCTTCAGATTGTATCTGAGCACTCTAATGTGTTGTTAAAACACTAAAGCCTTCTTTAAATCAATTTGGCTAACATGCATAAAAACACTGTAATAAAAATTTAAAAATGCCCAGCGCTGCCATGTGATCCGAAAAAAACCCAGGATCTTTGTTTAAACTTTTTAATTAGACTGCTTCTTCAAATAAAATAACCATCAAGAAGATATGTATCAGCAATTGAAAAGTCAAATTTTGGAGAGAATACCATTAGAGGATTCCATGTTATTTTATTTATATTTCTTTATGAGACATATTGGATTAATATTTGTGTTGCCTTTGTCATCATACTATTCTTACTGACTGTACCCATATTGTAGATATTATCAGCATTAGAAAAAACTTGTTTTCTTCCTTTAGAAATAGAAATTTGTTTTGTAGAACTTCTGAAAGTTATTTATATATTTTTTTCCACATCATTTGTTCCAAGAAGCTGATATGAGGAAATCTCACTTGAAAACTAAATAAAAGTTCCACATTTCATAGTTGGTTTTAGTGAGCTGGCACACCTGTCTAGATCTTTCCTTTGAACATATAGTACTTTTTGGAGATGAAAAGTTTTGAGTATTTTATATTTAATGCCTCAGGCCTTGTTATTAGTTACAGCCTGAAGAGGGGTGTACCACATACAAAGGAAAGAAATTTTGTCAGATGAGTGGAAAGGAATTACTACTGTGTGAAGTTGCTGTTAGTGAAGGGACAACTAATGCCTCTGAAAAGGTTACAGAGATGGTCAGCAGTAATTACTAGGTAAGCCTTGGGAAAATATATCCATGCTTTAAATAGTATTTCAGGCAATGAAGAGATCTGTGCACAAAGAAGCTCAGCTTAGAAGAATTCTTAAGAGCAATTGAAGCATTGCTTCATTTAGGGTAGTAAGGTATTAATGAACAGAAAGAAGGCAGACCTAAAAGTGAAAAGGTGGTTGGAATATTTCTCTGCAACTAGGATTTGAGTTCCTAATGGGGAAGAATTAAGTTAGGATCCAAGTAGCTAATTATCCACTATACTTCTTGCCTACCTTACTACTGATGATAGAGAGACCTCTGCAACATCAGCCCATTGAAAAAGGGAATGTCTCAGACGGCAAAGGCCTCACACCACACTCCTCCATTACCAATAGGAAGAGGGAATGATTAATAACTGAACATCAGACTCACCATTGGCTTGAGGAAATGTTAGCACCAAAGGATGATCCATGGAATGGAGCCTGTGCAGTAGAAGCAGTACCAAAAGCAATCTGTCTTTCTCGTCCTTGTCCAAACAGGTGCTACATGCAGTATCCAAAAATCTATCCAACCTCTATTTGATTCTTGCGTTGTTTTATAACCAATGGGTTTACTTTGCATCCTACCCTATTTAAGGAAGAACATCGAGTATTTCCATGAAACTTGTTCCTGAAGACCCTAACATTACTCTTGATTGTACATATGTACTTTGGCTGCATCCTGATATGGGGAGCAAAAGTCCAGATTCCAGCAAACACTGGAGGAAGTCACTGGGTAGATGTCAAATTTTGAAATAGTGTCTGAGACAAAAATATTCCTTAAAATATTAATTCCCATTGAAAGCACTTTGCAGCTCAGCAAAAACAGCTCTCTTGTTAGATGAAAATGAACAGTTTTTGACTGACAGTGTATATTCTTAGCCTCTCCATCACCTGTTTGATGTTGCGAGAATGCTTAGGTGTTTGACTGAATCACAGCAATTCTGACTTGATTAGCATAAGCTGAGTATTGTCCCTTTTCCAGCTTTGGGCTGGCTTATGGTTTGTGAAGTCTTTACTGGCTACTTTCAGATTTATATACTGTTGTTATTTACATTGGATATTGGTATGAGGATTGCCTTCAGTAGAGCAGTAACTTCTGTGAGTTCCTAGACTCAGCCTCTTAACACAATGAAACAGAAGACAGGAAATGTTTCTTGCACTGAAAAAGAAGATAAAATAATTCCCTGTAGTGTTCTGTCCTCTTGTTTGCTCTACTTGGGTGAAATAGGGTTGACTTCAGTTGGGGGAGTTCCTCGGGATCTGCCTTCAGCAAAGGATATTCCTGCTAGACTTGCTACTGAAAAAAGCAAGAAACAGTAGAGTCTGTATGAATATGTACTTAGTTTTGTATTACTTACATTGTATCCCTATATCCAACTAAATTATCCTTCTAGTTTTAAGTTCTTTGGAATCTCTTTTGCTCTGTAAAAGAGTTTTTGCAAGGAGACAGTAAGTATGAGCAAGTAATTTTAATTAATTACATTTCTTGATTCTGAGAGAATAATTCTTCATAAGTATAACCTATAATTTCTGAGAGCAACTCTGAATGTAGTTGCTTTAGTGATCAATTAAAAAAAAAAAAAAAAAAGAAGCCTCCCTGTCTGATATATTTTCCAAGTTCAAATTCTTAAAATATGTTGGAAATAATCTCTAGCAAATTGAATTTTTTTCTGCAAAATTTAATTTTTCCAGTAGCTTCAGGATAGATACCCATGCATTTGAATCAAAAGCTTTTCCAGACAGAATATTTCAGTCATTCTATTATGAGAAACTGGATTATCAAGGTACCTGTGATGTCATGTATGAATACAGTAAAGATATAATATCTTTAATATTAAAATGTTAGACAGAAGCAACTCATATGATTCCAAACTTGAATAACTGATCAGATTTGCAAGAAGCCTGAGAAATATCAAAGAATCAATATTGCTAATAACCATCAAGCAAGTAAAAAGACAAAAAGAAAAAGACTTACAAAATATATTTAAATGAAGGCAATGTCTTAGGGGACATTAGATTGAAAGTGATGCTATGGTGGATCGTACAGTATATTTTCCACAAAAATTCCAAGTTCAACAGCATCCAGGTGCTACAGAGATTGTGAGAGTTTTCCATTTTCATCCTCAATAGGTTTACTTCAGATGTGAAGAAAAGTTGTGAAAAGTTGCAAGATCTGTAGACAGGGATTGGAAGTAGGAAGCAAAAAGCCTTGGTTCTTTTCCTTTTCCTGTACCCATAGGTGGAACTGTGTATCAGCATTCTCCAGTCTTTGTGCAGGTTTTTCTCCAGATGTTCTCTCTAAAGCATCTAACAGGACTGCATTTCTTTGAATGACTTTTTACTTGTACTGTTCCTTAGAATTAGTTCCCCAGTTTTCACAGAATCACAGAAGCATTGAGGTTGGAAGGAACCTCTGGAGGTCATCTTCTCCAAACCCCTGCTCCAGCAGGGCCACCTAGAGTAGACTGCCGAGGACCATGTCCAGATGGCTTTGAATATCCCCAGAGATGGAGACTCCACAACCTCTCTGGGCAACCAGTGCCAGTGCTTGGCCACCCTCACAGTAAAAAAATGTTTCCTGGTGTTCACAGGATCCTCCTGTGTTTCCGTTTGTGCCCATTGCCTCTTGTCCTGTCACTGGGTACCACTGAAAAGAGCCTGGTTCTCTTTGCACTCTCCCTCCAGGGATTTATATAAATAGCTAAGATTATCCTGAGCCTTCTCTTCTCCAGGCAGAACACTCCCAGTTCTCTCTACCGTTCCACATAGAAGAGAACACCAGTTTTGTGTCATCAGCAAACATACTGGGAGTATGCTCTGCACCATCATCCAGATCATTAATGATGTTAAACAAGACGTGTTGGTAATCAAGCAGATAAATATGTGTTTTTCCTAATCAAGCTGTACCCTGGCAGTGTGTGTATATACACACACACATATGTATATATAACCAGGTTATAAGGGTACTACTATAAGCCTGTTAGTAAAAACAGTGATAACTTTTGTGTATTTCTCTTAGGATTCGTGAGGTCTAATGGTGGAGTAAACAAGACAATTTGCTTTTAATTGAACACTCCTCTCTCCCAAACCAATTTCAAGTCTTGTTCAGAATCACATAGAAGATTTGTTGCTATACACAGCCAAAGCTTGGGGAAACTTGTGAAACAAAGTTTTTCTGTAATAAAGGTAATTATATAACTCTCTTTGATGAGAGTTATATAAGTTATATGAGTTATTTCTGAAGAGGAACTGGTCTCTCTTGGGCTACGTGGCCAGCATTTTGTCTTGAGATAGACCTTTTTCATGGATTTCATTAATAGTTTTAGCTTGCTACACATGGAATGGTGAAAACTCTGATCCACCCTAAAGCATGTTTTTTTCTGGAAATTCCTAGCTCTAGCCTTTGTATAAGCAGGAAAGAACCAGGTTAGAATAATGATTGGTAGTTAAACAACTCTTCCTCTCATTTCTTTAGATCTGTTAATACCAATTACAGTCTAGATCACTCATCCAGACTGGATTAACCGTGGCTAAGTGTCATGGCAAATATAGTCAGATTTTTTTTTTCTAGTAACTGTTATGAGGATATCATTGACTGTATTTAAGTCTTTCTCACTTTTTCTGATTAAAAAAATAATTTAACATTTTAACTTCAGTATTTTAGAATGTATCTGTTTTCTTCCAGTAAAAAAGTGCAAACTGGCTACACTGTGTTGAAACAGACACAAAGTTTAAGGAATGGATTTTTTTTTTTTTTTTCTGCAACTGCCAGCTCCAAGCTAAGAATCAAATCTTGCTTCCTAAAGAAAAACTTAAAAGCTAGTTTACTATCTTTTTTTTTTTTCTTTCCCAACAGGAAAACATATCTAAACATGCACATTTATCTTCAGATAACTACATAAACATGTTCATATCCCTTTTCATGGATTAGACACAATTTCATTGACAAGGTCATTCAAGGTTTTAGTTTAAGGCTTAAAAAAAAACCAAACCCCACAACATTTTAATGAAAACCCAGAAAATCCATTGTAAATGCAAAGGGTATTTTTTTAATTGTGTAAGTTTAGTTCCACAAGATCAAACCTTCTACATTGTGTCAGAATTCTGTTTTGAAATATTTTTAAAGATTTTGACAATTTCTAGTTAAGAACTAGTTTATGGTCAGCTTTTTTGTCAGCTTCTTGTAAATAATTAGTTTCTAATTTTTAAGAATTTATATTAAAATATTCTGGTTTTTATGCAGGAATTTATTGTATTTTCCCCTCTAATAATCAGAACTAAATCAGTAAAAAGAATGATTCCTTCTAAATTGATCCCCCTGATTTCTTTTTGGTTGGTGAGCAGCCTAGTCAAACAAGGAGAGTTAGGTAAACTAGTAACATTTACAGTACAGCATTTATGTGATGTTATCTTGGCTAACAATTCTGAAGTTAAAATGTTTACACAAATGATTTGAATTTGTTAACATAAACTACTAAATTTGTAGTTGTATATTAACAGCAATAGTACAGAACAGGAAAGTCATGACATATTGTCAAAATATTGGAGAGATCATACAAATATATTTGTGAAATTGATATTTTATAGCCTTGATAAAAAAAGGATTTATCCTCCATTAAACTGATTAATTTACTCATCAGTTTTCTTCTGGTGTTATTCTGACTTGATTAATGAAAATATTTATCTCTGAAGCCCCAGCTGTAAACAATTCAAACTCAGAATGGGTAATCTTGTTTTTACCAAAGAGAATTAGATATAAATCTTATATAAGTTGAATAAGGAATTTTTTTAAAGTTAACTTGAATAATTAACCCCTGCATTATGAGGCCGTTTAGTGTATGAATGTGGTGTGAAGTGGCAGATTTGGCAGCAAGAAATATTAAGTCAGTTACTAAAGAAGGTAGTGGGCCAGGTTCTCAGTAAAAGGGAACTTATACAGTAAAATTTGTGCACTGAAATACAAAAATACTTCCAAGGTTGAATATAAAGTTAAGGACAACTGCTGTTTGCAAACACAAGTGTCCTCTTTCTAACCACAGTGCAAGCAGAATAAGAAAATAAATAGAAGAACCTCAACCGTACAGAGAAATCTGGAGACAATAAAAAAAGTGATTAAACAGGGCAAGGGCTAGAAATATGTAACTGACCAGGAAATATAGTTTCATAGTTAATGAATTGTTCTTTTAGAAACAAATGGATAACAAGAATATATGTAAAATTTGGAAATGAAACTTAACTGTAGTTGGATTAGACCAAACTACCTGGGTGATTTAGTAAGGTCACCTAAAAGGCTTCCTGGAATTACTGTCTCTTAAATCCGATATGGGTAAAAAAGAAAGATATTCAAGGTAAAGATCTTTCTTGGCAAAAAGTACCCTTCTTTTTCCCAGGCACGTTCTTAGAATCTCACTTCTCTTGTTCTTATTTACTTGGCATGGGCAATTCTGATGTACCTGTGTTCTTTAAATGACGAGACAATTCATCTGAGTTGCAATTAGTGTGCTTCACAGTTTGATCAATGCCGTATAATTTGCAATTGTAAATTTCATGACATTTTAAAGTATTTTCTGCAGCATTTTAACACAGCATTATGTGGAATACATTAAAAAAAATGCTTAAGCATCTCTACCTGATAAAAAGTTCAGCATTTCACTGAAAAGTACAATTTTTTTAGACATAATATTGTGACCAGCGGGACTAGGGAGGTGATCCTCCCCCTGTACTCAGCACTGGTGAAGCCACGCCTCAGGTACTGTGTTCAGTTTTGGGCCCCTCACTACAAGAAAGACATGGAGTCCCTGCAGCATGTCCAGAGAAGGGCACTGAAGCTGGTAAAAGGTCTGGAGCACAAGCCTTATGAGAAGCAGCTGAAGGAACTGGGGTTGTTGAGCTTGGAGAAAAGGAGACTGAGGAGAGACTATCGCTCTCTACAACTACCCGAGAGGAGGTTGTAGCGAGGTGGGGGGGGTTGGTCTCTTCTCCCAGGTAACAAGTGATAGGATGAGAGATAACAGCCTCAAGTTGCACCAATGGAGGTTGGGTATTAGGAAAAATTTCTCCAAAAGAGTGGTCAGACATTGGAACAGGATGCCCAGGGAAGTGGTGGAGTCACCATCCCTGAGTTGTTCAGGAAACATATAGATGTAACGTTCAGGGACATGGTTTAGTGGGCATGGTGGTACTGAGTTGATGTTTGGACTGGATGATCTTAGAAGTCTTTTCCAACCCTAGTGATTCTGTACAGCATGAACTTGTAAATGTCCACTAGAAGACTTAATTAACAAAGGAAATAGAAGATAAATCTAGAATTGCAGATTCACAGGAAATATAAAGCATCTCTGAAGTCTGCATTAATAGCCATATGGAAGCAAGCTATCTTTCCACATGAAATAGGAGAGTTGTGAAACTTGCCAGATCTGCTCTGCGAGAACTTTCCATAATTAGCAGTCCCATCTTGGACTATTAAAATAGCCTGTAAATAGTATGCTGTCACTGCAGCTCAGATGAGCTCTGTGCAAGTGTCCATACAGAGTAGTTTTTTGTATTCAAAACTTGTGCTGCTGTAATTAGTCATCCCAGCTCTGGGGTGCGTTATATTTACTTGCACTTCTTTTGTGAGACAAGGATTTATGCCACATGAAGTGTAGCAGGTACAGAGCAGATTACAGAGCAACTGATGAGGGGTCACCACAGTCTGCTGCTTTTCTCACCTGTTCTTCTGGCACAACAACAGATACTGAAGCTGCTGGAACAACAGCTCTGTAGCCCCATAGCTGACTGGCAAAGCAGAAGCCCTCTGGACTAAATTTCTTCATGAGCCTTCATGAGCTAACAATAAGTGGCATACAACAGCTATGGAGTGGTGTACTGACTGGGAGTGATATGTACACATCAAAAGAAGAGTCATAGGGTGAGAAGAGACAAGCAAAGGGAATTTGTAAATTCAGCTTTTTCCCCAGAGTCTGAGGTGTGTCTGCTGGGCTGACAATGCCCATGCCACCATGTAACACAGGAAAGCACACAGTCAAGCAGACTCTATTGGATTATCAAGCCAAGTGGGACAACCTTCAAAAATGCCAAATGGTTAGTGTAGGGAGAAAGATAACACTGTGTTAAAATAAGAATTGCAATTGCAGTAGGATAGAGCCAGTCTATAGAGAAAATGCAATAATGAATTGTTAAATCTGCAATGATTAGTTCATCCAAATGCAGTGAAAAGTAAATCTCCTCTGTAAACAAGACCCATCGACCTCCATTTTCTTATCTGACAAAATAAAAGTTGAGGATGTTGAAGGTCTTCTAGAATTTACTGGAATAATGTATCTGCTAGCAAACATCTGGAAAACTCTTAGCATGTGATACTTTGTGATGAGTTTTGTCTGTGCATTTTGTTTTGTAAACTGTGCTATCACAATGGTTTTGAAGCACACAGCTGATCTGTCAGCTTCAAAACACTGCTTGCTAGTAGAAATGTAAAATTCAGCTTGTATATTAAAAATTTTATTTGGTTCTCGAAAGTTTACTCTTTTATTTATGCTACTGGAATGGATATTTAGCACTTGGCTGTTGTGTAAGTTAATGATACAAAAAATAGCTGTTAACTTTTAAGTAACCATAATATACTCTTATTACCAAGCAGAGAGACAAAAATGTTTATGTTTTGTTAATTATATAGAGCTTCCTGGACAATTTTAAAAACACTAATCTCCCTTCAAAAAGGTTCTATAATATTTCTTAGTTTATACCCCTACAAGTAGATGTTTGACAACAGCTGTTTTGTGAGCTGCTTAGCTAAGTTGCAGTATTGACTGCCTTGGAATATCAAAAACACTCTCACACATGTGAAACTTTTAATTAAAATCTTCAGATGTTTTGTACATTATCTTGATCTACTAGCATGGTGCAAACTGAACACCAGTGACCATCTCCATCCCTCCAGGCCTGGATCTTTTCCAGATTTACTAAATAAGCCTGATAAGCTCTGTGCAGTCAAAAATAGCTGTTACACTGGTAGATTAACCTTCATGTTGCCTGTTGCATTATCACCACAATAATCTGAGATGTCAGTCAACAAGATGACAAGATAACCAGTGAGCCATAGCACTCTAAGACCACAGGACAGGTAAAACTCCATGGATTGCTGTGAACTTCTTGGTTTGGCATTTTGGAGCTGCAGCTCTCCAGGGCTAAGATTTATAATTTTTCCCATTTTGAAGAATTTTGAGAAGGTGCTTCCATCCTTTCTTGAGCTTCTTCTCAGATATTTCCTAGTGGCAGAATATTTAAGCGAGAACGCTTTAATGAGCATAGTTATGTGAATATAGACAAAAAATGTAACAACTTTCCCCCCAAAATATTGTTGCTCAGCTAACTAAAAATTGTCAGACACTAAGAATGTGAGTCTCTGGTTATTTTTAAGATGATACCAAGACTTGGAACTCAAGCCAAGCTTGAAGAAGAGCAGTGCTATGATTTTTCAAGTGTGGCCTGCCCTCAAGGTAGCATACAAACTAAAAATTTGCTTGTCCACATGTTTATTTTAGAGATGTATTCCTTCTAACAATGATAAAACAAGCTGTGATGAGATACATTTTAAAATAATAATGCACTTAAGTAGACAGCTTGACGTTATCAGATGCTGAAACTCTATGCTGCAGTTTTGTTTGTACTACCATCAACACAGAAGTGTAGAACTACTTGTAGTTTCTTTTTCTCATAAAACTGATTATTGAAACTGGACTTACAATACATGATTGTGCAAAATATTTGACTGAGTGCAAAAATACTTGTGTTTCTTGAAGCCTCGAATCTTCATTTTTTTATTGTTTAATCAGATACACTCAAACTCTGAAAAGGAGCTTAGCTTTTAATATTATCATGCCTTGAAAATACAGCAGTTCATTACAGAAGAGACCACTGTCAGGGAATATGGGAATTTAACTTCTCTACTTATCCTACATTTCTCCTTCTTCTTCCTTATCATTCTTGTCCATTTTGAAAGTGATGAGTGACTGAATTGTTGCATGCTCTTGGGCTACATTCCTCTACATCACTCCATAAAATCCTGGCCTGCTACGCATCAGTCTCCCTCTACTTGCCTTTATCTCCTCCTCTTATACCAGAAGTTCCCGATGTTTAATGTTCCTCCCCTCTCATTGAGCTCTTCCTCCCATTGCCTTCCGGGACACTTGTTTTCCCATGGCAGACTGGCCTCTAAATTCAATGTAACTCTGAGAAGAGTTGTTCACTCAGATTTTCTCCTGTGCAACGCTCTCACTCATTGTGTCCAGACCTGTCTGTGTGTCTTCACTCTCCCAAGCCCATCATAAAGTATTCCTTTTCCATTCTGTGGTTAATTGAAGTTAGCTGAAACTAACTCGTTTTTTTCATTGCTTTGCTTCCCCTATTTATCACTGTAATATTTGCAACTGTCACAAACTTCTACTTGGTGATGCCATGAAAACACTATGAAATTTCAGAATGGGTCAGCTGCAGCACTCAGCATTTATCATGGTACAAAGAAATGCCAAACAGTTGAATGTGAAACATTACCCTAGTCAGCCAAAGGGATGGACGTTGCTTTGTCCTCTGAAAGTCTTCTGTTAAGGTAATTTGTCTATGGCTAGCCTTACTCTAGGGGAATATTAAAAACATAGTTTATGCCTGCAAAGACTGACTGCTTTATATGTAGATGACATATATATTTGTGAAAAATCTAGAGTCACCTTCCACATAACACTTACGGTTCTGCTAAATGAACATAAGTTAATTTCAAGAAATATGATGAATAATAACAAACTGCAAGTCGTGTATTGATAAAGGTCACACCCAGTTTGACCTATGTTAGCTAAAACTGTAATTCAAATGAACATTACAAATTTGCTTTATCTATTTATTAAATAAATTAGAGGATAGATGATGGAGTGTGAGGTAAATGAGGCTTAATGATTTAACAGATTTATTGATTTTAAATCTTAGCTAGAGGAGTTTGTGTAGATTGCTGAAATGACATCTACTTATTTATGTAAATAACTATCACAAATGACTCCTTTATAGTTAGCTTCCAATGTGCACTGTATACACAAAGAAGACCTTTTTTGTTGGTAAATCTACAAAGTACAAGACAAAACATAAAAAAATTTCAAACCTTCTATTTTCCCAAGTAGTTGTAACACAACTATTTAAAGTCAATCTTGGAGTATATATATATATTTTTTTTTTTCTGTTTCTCTATAAATGATACATTACTGATCAGAAAAAATGTGACCAAGGGATGTTAAATAAGCAATTTAACTGCAGTAGCTGTGAAAAATAAAAATAAATACAGTACTAATGATCTGAAAATAACGTAATTTGCTAAAGCAAAAATTATATTTTGTTTATAACAGTTAAAAAATTGTCTTAATACCTCAAAGAACAGGAGACCATGTACCACGTTAGCTGAACTATTAAAGATTACTGGATCCACATTTCTTCACTTTTTCATTTTTTTCTTGAATATAGGCCTTTTAGTTTTGTGATTTTTTTCTCAACTTTGCTTAGTTCTTGTGTAATAAAAACATGTACTAGAAACAATTCCTGTATATACTTTTTTTTAGGACTATAACATCCATTTTCCCATACTTCATCACACTTCTATTAATGATTTTTTTAAAATAAATTTTTGTGCTTTTGTTAATATCTAATAACTTTCTCATGATTAACCATTTCCAGCAATGTCTTTTCAATGCTAGACGATATCTGTTGCCTTTAAGCTATTTTTAATAATTCAAAAACTTTTATTTACTTATTGGAATTATGTTGTAGCAGGATACTTCTTAACATGGAAGACATGCCTCTAGTATCTGCATTCTGCTAAAATTTCCCAAGAAATTTTGCAAAATAACTTTAACAAAAAATTCTTAGCCAATATTCAGCTAAGCTATGCCAACCTAGCAAATGATTCTTGGGAAGATATGTAACAGAAAAGAGAAAGCTGGAATGGCAGTGATCTCATTTCCTGCTGTTTCCAAAAGAGCAATATCTCATTACTCTATTTCAGGCCGAACTTAATATACTGAAAACACACACAGTTGGTTGGTTGCTTTTTCAATAGCATCAGTGGGATTACTCATATGTGACCTGGTAAGAACAAGAACTCCATAACATCATCTTCAGGTACCAGAAACCAATGGGGTATCAATTTTTTTCTAAATTTGTTATGTGGGATGCACCACATAGACTTCAGGTGGGCTGTGCGGCTGCACTGAGTGCTTTGAGGCACAGTCTGTCAGAAGTGAATAGTTACCTGAGACGGCTGAGAATCATCCAATATTTGAAACCTCTCTCATGTGCAAGATTTTCCTCCAGCAATTTTATAACCTTGTCTACTAAAGCAACAGCAAAACTTCACTTGAATCAATACAGCGCTACACCAAGATAAAAATATCCATATACTTGATATGTTTAACTTACAAATAAGTATCTTTCTAACAGCTGAACATCTGTTGGCATGCTGCCTTGCTACATGTCCCTCGTGGTTTGGAAGTTACTAGCAAGATGCAAAGCCTTTCTTTTGCTTTTTCTCATTTCAGAAGATCAGGCTGACAATACCAAAGGGTGAGAGTAATTATTTACCCACTCTGATCCTAGTGCATTTCTCACTAAGTCTAGCCATTAAAATACAGCCTGTGTCTCCATATTTTGAAGAACTAAGCATTATATAAGAAGTTATTTCTACCAATAATCTCTTCTGGCTATATACAAGTCAAGTTCTGAGGAGGAATTACAATTTTAATTCCTTTTGTTAAGGATTATTAAATAATTACAAAGCCCCCAAAACCCCCCCCCCCCCCCCTTTCAGAATTTTTACTAGTGAAGAGTCCATTTGCATTTGGCTTTTGGAGGCACTTTATTTAATTTTATGCATCATTCAGGTTGATCGAGTGGCACAGCAACATGGTACATTTCTTCCCCGAGCTGATAGGTTTTTATACTAGTACTTGGAAAAGGACAGGACAAAAATAATTCACTTACTTTGCTAGTACTGTTTTTATTCATCCCAGTTCCTTAATTTGTTGTTTACGTACCTTTGTCATTGATAATTTAAAACCTAGTTTATATGTCCCAGTATTTTTATGCGAAGAAAATATTTTGAAACGGAGGATTCTGTTTTGAAACAGAACAGTATTGCAATTTACCTACTTATGCTTAGCAAGTTTTCATATGAAAAGGTAGTTGCTACGAGTCTTGGAGATTGTTTATAAACCTGGTTTCAATTATATATATATAAGAAAAGGCTCCGGGGACAACTTGTTTTCGTCCCCCTATAAAGGGGTTTTATAAGAGTGAATGAGAATGACTTTTTGTCAAGGCCTGTAGTGATCACACAAGAGGCACTGGCTTTAAACTGAAAGAGGGTTGATTTAGATTGGATATAAGGAAAAAAAACTTTTATGATGAGGGTGGTTTCCCATAGAAGTTGTGGATGCCCTGTCCCTGGAAATGTTCAAAGGTTGGACAGGGCTTTGGACAACTTGATCTAGTGATAGATGTCCCTGCCCATGGCAAGGGGGTTGGGCTAGATGATCTTTAAAGATCCCTTCCCATCCAAAATATTCTATGATTCTATTATAAAAGTAATCAGTTTGGAGGGCTTCTACTTTGCTTGATCAAAAAGAAAGTAAGTTTCTGAAATTTCAAAAGGATTACCAGAGGTTAAACTGGGAAGCTGGAAGGGAAAAGAACAACTTGGAAGCAAGAGTTAAATTTTAAAGGTAATTTATTGTAAGCTAGTATAAAAATCACTCAGAAGATGAGAAATTCTATCAAGAATTCACAAAGGAGATTATATGTAATCTAGGAGAGACTGTGTTTCTAGTCTGTGATCTGTTATTTACAAGGAGAAAAAAATGGGCAGTGTGCAGTTCCTAGATTCCTAGCAGAAACTACAGTTTCCTTGTTACATATTAAGGACTAAATTGTGTGTTTTCTTTCAGCTATGAACAGGGAGCAGTATGTGGCTTGTCTGTTCTGTGAATAAACCCAGAAACTAGACTATGTTTCAGAATTCCTACTTTTTGTCTATTTGTTTTTAAAAATAATGTTCAGAGAGTACCTTGTCTTCATACTTTGTACAAAAGCGAGTCTTTCTTGCTGTGGTATAGTGAGTGAAGCTGAAATCAAAGCAGATGTGCTATTGTATCTATAACTCTAAATCCTCCAAAATGGACCCAATCCTGCTCTGGAAGTATATCAAACTTCTTCAGGGAAGACAGGAGTCCAAAGGATAAACAAGCTCCTTTCTCACAAGGCTTTCAGAGTAAGACAAATCAGTATTATCAGAGGGTAACATTTTGTTATATACAATGCATTTCTTCACCCTGAAATAACTTGTACTGGATTACTTATAAGTATCATGACATTTCAAAGGCCATTTAAAGGAGTATTTTAATCTTAGTCTCATATTAGTGATAGTCTACCTCTTCCTATCAGAAACTGCAAGTTGACCAGTTCAGACATCTTTACCAGGTATTACTCCTGTCCAGATTTGCTTATGTTCTTATTTTAGAGACACAAAACAAACTCAAGACTTTAACTAAGACTTTAAAGCCTATTTTCAGATTAACTGTCAATCAGCACCAAGGTAATGATATTGGAATATTTTTTTGGTATGGGGTTTTGGTATGGTGGGCACTTCTGGTACTCAAAATTACATGTCATGTAACAGATGCTAACACTGAAAGGAAAATCAGATAGAATATGACTAATATAAGTTAAAAAACAGAAAAATTGAAATTTATGTGAAAACACCTCCCTCCTCAACAAGGGTAAAGAAAAAATCTTTGTAAATAAATTTTAGATGTCTTTATAAAGAATGTCTCACTTTCCAAAAGTTTATGCTTTCAGTTTGTTTCAGTGCATTGTGACCTACAAGAAGAAAACAGTAAGAAAGAATAATTTTGTCATGTTTGACATTCAGTTATTACAACAAAAACCAGAGGAGGTCCAGCTCCCCTTCAATGTAACCACACAAAAACAACCCTGACAAAAAAAGCTTGCATTAAGCTAAGGTATGAAAACATACAATGTGGCATGAGTTAAATAATTGTAATGTATCTAAACCACAAATTTTTAAAGCTTAATTTTAATTCCTGTTAGAGTTGGAGCTATTTACATCCAGCATTTTCCCCCCACTTTTTTTCTAGAGAAATGGGATTTTTAAAAAAGTACATGTATTTTAAGCTTAGATTGAAGCTGAAGAAGGAAAATTATGCAGATGTGATTTCAAAATCCTTTCTCCTAGAAACAGCTTGATACATCCATTAGATTTTATAGCAAATGTAACCTTCCACCTAACATTTAACACATTTTTTTCTACTTACATAACTTCTTTGCTTACCTTTGCACTAAATTCTTTTTCTTCCCTTCCTTCAACTTTCTAAAATTAGCATATACTTTTCAGTTCTCTCTCATCCTTTATAATTATTTCAGTCAATTTAAATGAATTTTCTTTCTCTTATTTATTAGATTGCTTCTACCATTCTCCTCCAGTAACTCTTCATGTGTAAAGATAATTTTTCTAGGCAAAGTAAAATAACATTAATGAAGGACTGACAGGACATTATACAGACAATAGTTCTGCTCACTAAACTTTTGCTTTTGAAGAAGTGAAGTTGGAAGAATGGAAGAAATGGTGGAAGAGTGCTATACAACATACAGGAAAAGTTGCATATTAGAAAGGCACAAATAGTATAGCAGAGTCAATTCTGAGGGCAAGTTATAATTATGGACCTATTACAGTGTCTTTCCTTTGAGTCTGAGAAATATTGAATGTATGTGCTTTTGAGTACAGAAAAGTGCCAAAGTGACGATAAATGAAAAAATATTTATTGGTATTAAAGGGCCTAAAAGCAGAGGTCTAAAATGCATTTAACCATCCAGTGACACCAGAGAAAGAGGAAAGAAAAAAGAATGGAATCTGGAGCAGATAATCAGCTTATTATGAACTGTGCTCAAAAGGGAAGACAGAACAACATGAAAGAGAGTTGCATTTTAGAACATGAAGAATTAAAATCTTGGAAGAACTGTCCTATGTGAGATGGCATGGAAACAGTAAGCGAGAGAACAAAGGAAAGAAATATAGAAAACTAGTCTGCAAAAAGAGATCATGAAGGTGATTGTGGTGGCCATTTTTGAGATTTTTTTATAAGCGTGCTATGACAAGACAAGGCCTGTTTATGCGGGAGCACATCATGTAGAAGAAAACATATTGCTTGTCTTTGCAGGTTTGTTGGAAATTTGAGCTGGTGTAGTATTACTCTCAGTACTTCAAGTAACAAAGATGTATGAAGTCTGAGGAAAAGACCAAAAGCTATTAAGGTGATGGCAGGATGGATAACCAAGTAACTGCAATGTTGTTTGGCTAAGTGATTTTATGTTGCCTATAACATTGTAAGTGTTCAAAGATATTGTGAAGACTGAAACTCTCTCTCTCTCTCTCTCTCAAAAAAAGTAAGAACTGCAGAGATGGTACCAGTGATTTAAAAGAAAGTATGGGGAAAATTATAGGGCATGTTTGGACTGAGTTTCCAACTGGAAGAGGTTAGGTCAAGCAATGAATTCTGAGAGTAGAGGAAATAATAAAAAAAAAATCCCAAATAGACTTAATGGATAGACTCTGTTTTTACAGGAGAGAACTCAATTTTTCTCTCTTCTCTGGTTTCATTTTTATTATGTAAAAGTTTCATGAAAGGTGAATCCAATAAATATCAGCCTACCTTATATCTTAATATATTCTCCTTCTTTCCCTCACACAAGCTACAGGCCTATTGTATTTCCAGCTAAGTTCTTGGTATTTCAAAGCTTTCCCAAAAATTCACACATCAGCTAATGTTTCATGATCTGTTTTTTGCATACATTAGCATACATCTGTACTTCATGCATAATATCCTGCTTCTGCATATTATCTTTTGTCCTGTAGCACATTCAAAACCAATTCAAGTGTTTCCAGTTTGTTCAATGCACTCCTGCATCTACAAGCAGATGTTTGGCAACAGCTCTTTTGTGGCAAGAAAGCTTTCTGCTATTTCAGCCAGCCAGTTGTACTGTGATATTATACATCTTCAGTCAGTGGCCAGTTTTCTGTTTTATTTGTAATCACTTTTCTAATCTCTGATTGTGCAATCCCAACAAACTCTCTGTAGTTATCTAAGGCATCTGTTGATGCACAGATAATCTTCACTCAAGAAAAGCTTCAATCTTTTGTAGATTTACTATTCTCAAACAGAAGTCGCAAATTCTCTGAATGGAAATATGTTTGACTGCAATCTTTTTGGGTCGGCCCTACTTTTAGAATTCATTAACTCCTACTGTATATTACTTCAGACACTAGATCTACACATTATTCTCTCCATGGTGGTCCCATTTCTGCTTTGTTGGCTGGATTCTGAGTGCCGAATTGGCTGAATACTATCTGGTGCCAGACTAGATTAACTCTCCTATAGGACTAATTCTGGAGATGAAAGAAACAGTCTGTATTTTTATAAAATTATTGATTTTTGATAAAATAAATTTATTTTAAACTCAAAAAGTGAAATACAAGCTGTCCACTCAGATAAGTTCATCATGGTAGGTAGATTGACCAGTTATTCATGTAGGTCATTAGCAGCATAGGTGCAAGTTCAGGAAGACATTTTGTTGGCTTTGCCATTACTGCAAATTATTCCATAGCTAGGTGCAAAATGCTCAGCATTATGACAGAGACTTTTTCAAATTTACTATTTGTTGATATTTTATTATACAGTACAGTTTTTGCAAGCAGCCTGCAGTAGTTCAAGATGTCATGGACTGCTGACAGATCTACAAACTCAAAATAATAGCAGAGTTTATGCAATTGTTGCTTCCTGTTAAAGTCTGTATACCTTGTTAAACATCTACCATATCTATATCTACTAACAGATAAAATTAAGCTATTGCTTGTTCAGGATATGGAAAATACATGCAATTGATCTTACCATAAGCGTACAAAATAGCATATTTTACATGATTGAGACTGTGAATGATGAAATTTTACAAATGAAGGAACAATTTTCCTTTGTAAGCTATAACCATATATTGCCCCTTAGTAGAATGAGAAAACATTGCTTTGTGATGCACTAAGTAGTTAATCATTGTTTCCAATCAGTATTCATAACTTTAATGCCTTGAATCTCAGATCTTATCTTCCTTTTGCATGCTCTGCATGTCAAGACACTGGTGATTTATAAACAAAAAACAGCTCCTTTGAATGCAAAGTCAATAGAAGATCACTCCCTGACTGCCCTACTATGGCAGTACAGAAAGCCAGATTTAATTCCTTAGTATAAACTGTTGCTAGAAAAATCCAAAGCTGCTTGTAATGCCAGACACAGCTATAACAGAGTTTGGGCTACAGATATGAACATTCATCTTCCAGAAGATTTGCTGTCTGCCCTTGTTTTAACTTTATGTCTGCTCTCCTCTGCTAGAGTGAGAAATTCAATGCCAACTAAGATATTTCTTTCTTGTTGTCAGCGGTGGAATGAAAACAACAGGACTCACAGGGAAAGTTTGGATGCCTGCTCTACAACAAACAGCCATTCTCAGCCAGTTGGCCACAGGACCAATTGGCAGGGTAAGAAAATGAGAAAACAAGAAGCTCTTAATCCCCATGTTTCTGTTGCCCAGAGCACTGAAGGGAGGGAGTTTGAGCTCTGCACTGGAGAAAAGGTCCAAAAAGTAGTCTGACTTGCTTATAGGTATGAACATGCTCCATGTAACATGAAAGCATCAACCACAGAGTCTTCACTGCAGTTCCCTCATTTAACTTATCTATTGATTATGTAGATTACATCTGATTGCATTAATGAAATCTTACAGACCAAGGTGTGAGATTTCTAAGTGTATTCCTGCCTTCCCAAAGACAAGGAATGCAATGCTGCAGTGACTATAAGCATGTGAATTCTACAAAGGAAACATGGATCTAGATGGCAAAGAACACTTAACTCAGTCCCTCTGGTGAAACCTGGGTGAAAACCCATCCATACTTCTTCCTGTTGCTGACAAGTCACTATGAGCTTCAGTAATGCTGCCTTAGAGACTAATACAGCCTCCTTATTAATTTGGATACTGTTGACTGTTAAGATAGATACTCTCTTCACAGTTTACTTTCTGAAGCATTGCTGAAAGAAGAAAATACTGAAAGCCATATCAAAATGGGAGTAGATGAGTAAAGAAGATTTTTGGAAGAACTTAGCTTTCACTTCAAATAACTGAGGATATTTTTTCATGCTGTAGTAAATTAAAACAAAGAGCTGGGTTTTGAGATGGCAAAAATGAGCTGTATATATTCAAACACTTGAGATATAGTGTGGGAGAAAAATGAGATTTGGATTCAAACTTCCATAAGTTTAGAATTTTGCAAAAATAAGACCTAACTAATGAGATGCTACATAGCCTAATTCAAATGCCATCTGATTGTAACTTTGACTCAATCAAGCATCATGACTGCCATATATATATTCTGTGGCCTTGGACAATTTAGCTTTTCCGTGCTTAATTTTTTTATTTTTTATTTTTATTTTTTTTTTTTAGTTAGAGGAAAAGACCAATATACTTAATTTCCAGAAAGTGGAACAAAGTGGAAAATCATACTGAATTCACTCTTAAATTGGAATTCAAATAACATTATTGAAATTCCTCCTCAGATCTACCTGTAAGTACTTCAAATTCCTTCTTGGCAACAAAGATTTCATCCAGACTTCAGAAGTCTGGAAAAATCTGCATACTGTATTAAGAATAATGTGTAACAATGTAAATAAACCTCCTTTTTTTCTAATCATACATTCTGAGTGATATTCAGACCATATAAATAATTGATTTTTATACAAGCACCCAAATTTGCTCTTGTGAAACCCAGGAGCAAAAAGAGTTTGAATTGGAAACATTTCCTGCTATCATTTTGACACTAATAAGGAAGTAGCAAGACCCCATTAATATACATTGTTATAGAGAAATTTCAAATAGGTTATGTGTGAGGGTGAATCTCAATCAACAGTATCATCAATGTGATGGATATTCTATTAACAGTCTCATTTTCATCTCACTAGTTTTCCAACAGAAATAATTCACTGACCCTGCATGCACTTGGTTGTAATGAGGCTTCATTTATATTTTTGCCACCAAAATACCACCATGATTAAATTTTAAAATGAAAGGGGAATCAGGTAATTTCTATTGGTAAAGAACACTTCTAAAAAGAAACCATTTCCTCCAATAAAAGACACTACAATGATCCATCTATCTTTCTTTCTTCCTTTCTTCCTTGCTTGCTTGCTTTGTTTTCTTTGTTTTCTTCGGGGGTTTTTTTCAGGCTTGATGTAGCTTGTGCTAATGTCCTTTACTTCTTAACCATTATTTCAATGAAGATAATATAGTCAGAAGAAGCATATTTTAAAAATTATTGTTATTATTATTATTACTAATTCAGTAAGAAAAGCCAGTCCAACCTTCTCTACTGATGGGAGCAACAACAGCCAGGAATTTTGAAGTGAGTATATTAAAAATAGCATGAGGTAACAATATGAAAGGCACAACATGAAAATGGTATGGAATTCATATGAAATAAGAGATAAATGTAAATTAGACTATGCCACTGAAAATTCAGTAACCTCTATAAACCTACAATGCAATGCAAAAGGAATTAAATACTGAAGGAATTTTGGGGATAAATCTGTATAAAATCCAGTCTGGAGAGTTATAATGTTTCTATCCAACTTTTCCTAGACAGTTGAACAAATTTACTTTAGTGAAGTGTAAACTGCAAGCTTATAATGAGAAGAAATCTATTTTGTTTCATGGTAGAAGGCTCACTAACAGCAAATGTCTAGCATGGAGAATGGGTCTTCACACATGTGATTTTATTATACATGCTTGTGGGTGAACACAATCATTGAGAATACTGGTTGATCACATTTAATTTGTGTTATGTTCCATATATATTATAGTAAGACAACCCACGCACATGAATGAGAGCGTGGTGATCTAGTCTGCTTAAGAAAGGTGTCAACCTGCCACAAAGGGGTTAAAGTTTCTAGAAACTAGGTCTATTACCACATTATATGAACTTACAGATGGACGGAAGAAATTATCTGCCAACTGTTGATGATACCAGTGCGCTGTGTGTGTACCGTGCACACAGAGGTGTCTTTTGGATTAACCATGGTGTCTTGAAGTGAGATTCTCATTAGTTTTATAACCTATTTACAAAACAGTTGCATTGTTTTTGCAGTTCTTGGAGGCATTCAGAGCAAATGCACAAAGGAAAGAAAATACACAGGGGATGTGGAAAAAAACAATAGAGTTAGGCATAAGGAGGAATGAAAGAAAGTTAGTTCCTGGAGGTTTCCCAAAATAGAATGTATCTTTTAGTTTGCCTCAAAAACCCTGCTATCTGGCAGAACTTTGTAATGAGGTGGCAAGTTCAGTACATTTATTTGATTATTTACTTTTCTGTTGCTTGGAGCATAGCTCAACTCTGGGGATGATTCCAAGTACAGAAATGAGCAATTACATTTTCAAAGTGCTGCCTCTGTAGGATATCCCGGCAGTAATACACTTAAGAGTAAAGCAAAGTTGAATAATAATATTCAAGACATAAGAAATAATTCTGAGACTCTCCAGAAGCTGGCTTAAAGTTAACTTGATCAACTCTAATTGTACTCCATTTGATTGCATACAGAGGGTCTTGTTTTGATGATGCTAATTTGTTATTGTAAATATATGAATTTGTTTACAGAAATGTATAGAAATAGATAATTTATATAAATTTCTAGACTGTATATAATCTATATAAAAATAAAACCAAATATATTTTTATTAAATCCTATATTTATATTATATAATATATTAAAATTGTAGGAATATAATTATATTTGCATATAATTGCATATATTTACAAACAGTAACAATATTTGTGAACAGTAACATGAGTTTAATTTGTACCAGCTGGCCTATCAGATGGTAAAACATAATGCTCAATATAATCCACTTAAGTGTCTTATATTCATGATCTGGTCACACTAAACAGATTTTAATATGATACATGTACCAAATTTTTGTTTAACGTGTAATTATGAGGAATGCATATATTCCCATTAGCACTTACAAAGCAGTGATGGACAGTGATACAAGGATTACCATGATTTGAGTAAATTCAAGTGGAATATTATCAACAATGTAATATCTTAAAATTCTAGGCCTTTTTCCTAATTTTACTCTGTTTCTCAGTGGATTAAAATTGCTATCAGTTTGTCCAACAGGTTGCATTTTGACAGCTGTAGAGGAGTAGAAAGGATTATGTGTCTTTTCCTCAGGTACGTTGGGTCACAGCCTGATGCACTAATACAGAGTCACGGACAGCTTGTTTTACCACAATTAATACCAGATCATTAACTTCTAGCAAAGAGCAGGAGACATAAATGGAGAATGTGACATCTTAAATTACCCAAGCAAGATTTAGGAGATGATATATTTTAGCCTTATATAATTTTTACCATTATTTACTATTTCTGAAGAACAAATGTCCTATGTAAATAAGGAGCTATTGTTCTCACTCTCTAATTGACTGAAAATTAAAGTTGAGAGGGAAGAAAGAGATTTAAATATGGCTGTGTGAATATTTTTAGCACAAGTCTTTTCAAAAACCTGCTTTTCCAAAATCTTTAATTTAAGAGTGCATTTGATAGAAGTCCTCTTCAATAACATAATTTTGTACCAAATAAAATGTAAGTAAATCAGCATCACCCTGAAGATCCATTTGTTTTGTTGTGAAAACAACTAAATTTCTACTTGCAAAAAAAGCCTACTTCAAAATCTTAAAACAGAAAGAAGATGCTCAAAAAGTTTGCATTTCCTTCATTCCCCCTAATGGAGAATACTTTTCTCCATTGTTTCCAGTAAGAATATTAGATGTGATGTCTAGTTTTCAGTCTCTAGGATTTAACATTTTAGTTCTGGAAGTTCTAATGAAATATCTATTCGCTCCATTCCTAGCTAGGGCAGTGGACTTTTTCAAACCTATGCTGTCTGGCACAGAGTTATTAAGCTGTTCTTCCTTAAACCTTTCTCCTACATGTAGTACTTAGACTTATAATGAAGGTCCCTAAAAAGGAAAAGTAAAGACTAGTTGGTGGCAGACCATGTTCCAGTGCTCAGTCTCTGTAGAAGACAGGAATCAATCAGACCACCTCATGGAGCTACTCTGATTTTTGCATAGTATTTTGTGTCTGGGAATGGCCTTACCCTCCGACTTGCCTGCAAGACTTGCTTATGGAAGAGAGTTTTTCTTTGAGTTTGTGATGACTTCTGCTTGATCTTGTTATGGACTGCAGGATTCATAGACTTTTGTGGATCCAGATGGAAGGTTCTAACTGCAAGTTGTAACCCCGTGTATAAGGACAGGATCTGAGCACAAAGTTCTGCTAAGCACTCAGCAAGCACCTAGAGCGTCTGCTGCCCAGAGTCTTCTATGTCAGAGCAGAATATGATTATAAAATGTTTTCTTTGCAAATAATATGGTTATTTAAAGTGCTAGTAACAGCTTCTTCAATCACCTTGGAAAAAAAGAAAGCCAAAAAAGTTCATTTTCTCTATAACAAAATTGCTGGCACATAGCTACTGTCAAAGCAAAATATGATGTGAAGTCATGCATCTTGTCATAATAAATAATCTCCTGTATAGGTCTAATTTCATGTTTTGCTGGACTGAGGTCAAAGCATGTGACAGACTGAGGGGGAAGAAGGGGCATGATGAGCAGTAAAAATAGCTGCAAGACACATCAACATCCTTGCTGTCTACAGTAGATGAGCTTTGACCTGCAAACAAACACCTCTGAATGCTCACCAGCCTTTAAAGGATCCTGTGGGCCATTTTGGATTCATAGGAAGTCTGCAAGCTCCAGTCTTCCTTCCTCTTGCTACATACTTCAACATTTCCACTGCTATCAGAGAAGGATAAGCTCCTCTGGATTTAGAAAAGTAATATTATGTGAAGTAGGGTTTTTCTCCCTTCAGCTGTGTACTTTGGGCTGCTGTCTCCTACTATGGCACAAAAGCTGCCTATCAGAAAAGTACTCTCTCTAATGAGCACATGGATAGATCATAAAAATGAAAAGCACTAATAGTCCTTGTCAAAGGAGGACATGTAGGACAAAAAAATTTAACCTTTTATCAATTGTATGCTATTTTGATATTCTAGGTCTGGCCCAATTCAAATTCCTTTTTCAGTGAGTTGCCTTTTATAAAATAAAACTACTAGATGTTCTGCTAGGCGTTAAAAAGTGTTAGCATGGAACAGATAATTTCCTAGGATATACATATAGCAATAAAAAAAGATGGCTACCAGGTAAAGCAATAACTTCTCTGAAAAAGACTTTTTTGGTTTAAAAATGTTTGTTCTTATCAGTGATGACATAATTTATGGAAGTCAAATTTACAGAGAGATCAAAGTTTCCATGTTGTAATTAGAATTATTTTTCTAGATCCCTCTTGTTTACATTTTTGTGTTATTATTTTAGTGGTTTACATAGAGGAAGTTTTAATGTAAATTTTTAAATACTGTAAGAATTCCATGGTTTATCTCATTTTCCTTGAATCTTTTAATCTACTCATAAAAAGAATATGAAATACTGTCTTTACACCTATGGTAATATTTTATCTGGGCTGTCACATCTGCCAGGTTTGCCAACCATGTACAATAACTTAGATACTCAAAGATGACTCCAGCGGCATTATGTTTAGGCAACTGAATGCAGCCCTAGGATTATTAATGAGTGTAATCAAACCAACATTAAGCAGAAACCTACATCCAGAAATGCCTGGAAAACAAGCGATTCCAAACCAGAACTATAGGGAAGATGTGACACATTCTTGATGATGTAGGATGTTTCATGCCGCATCTGAACAAAAGTTGTTCCCCAGTACTGGGAAAACAAAGACAACTTTGTTGTAAGCAACCAGAAAAGAAAATTATAGTCTATATGTCACAGCAGAGAAAGAGAAGCAGAGAATTAGGAAACTTGTGCTTGTCACTAGACAAATTCTCATTAAAAAAATGAAGAAGAATGTCAGAGAATTCATTTGTTCCTGAGGTCAAACATTTGCAGGCAACTAACTGATAGGGGTACTGTGAGGATTTGTACAACCAGTGACTGTAAGCTGGTCCTTAAATACATCAGCAGAACAGTGAGTGAACAGAAGAAAATTAGCTCATACTGTGAAGCAGTTGAAAACTTACTAAAAAAAATTGAAATTGGTAGAACTGGCAAGAGGAAACAATGCACTGGAAGACTGCAAAAACCACAAAGAAAATGTAGCTATTTACATACTTCATAAAAAGCACTTTATAAAAACACACTTTCCAGGCTTTTCTAATCGTGTGCACCAGGAATTGGGAAAGTCACAAAGTCTTTGATATTAATCTTCTAAAAATCCCAATGTTTCAAAAATGCATGTTTTGCATTGCAAAAGGTATCAAACTATCAAACTAATTAATAACCGAATTAATCACACACTGCTAAATAAGCTGAAGTCTCAATAGAGTAATTGCTTGCTGAAGAGCAAGCAGGTTTCAGGACTGGATGAAGTACAAGTGACAGAGCTGAAAACTGAAACAATAACTGAAAAACATATAAAACAGTAAACAGTCTATAAAGGTTTTGGGATTCCACAGTGACTAATGTACATGGCCAGGGCATCGTCTTACCTAGCTGAAATTAAACTGAAGCCTTATGGACAATTTCACCTACTTTAATTTCTGCCATAGACAAAAGATTTCTATTTAGGAGTCTGGACATGTTTTATGATAAACGAAACAGGACCTGGCTAGGTTTTAATATCTTTTAGTTTCTTTTCCAGCAGGAGCTGGCACTGTTTGCAGCTTGTCTCTTGCTCTCTTCCCACTGATTACAGTCACAGCTTTCCAGACAATGTCTCCAGGCAGTCCTCTCTACAGACTTCTCAGCCACTCCAGCCAGCAACCTTACCAGCCACAACTTCAAACTGGGAGCTATGCACAGCTTTGCAAAAAAAGAGACTTTAACTTCTGTGTGCTTAAGACTCCACATCCAAGACAGAAAGGTGCTACCTCATATAGCAATGACAGTGGGAAGGATAATGGCACCTTATTCATCAGCTTGGTCCCTTTTCTAGAAAATCCACTTATGAAGAACCTTTTCTTGTCTTCACAGAAAAGTGATCTCACCATGGCTCCTGTGCTAGTCTGCACTCCTTGGGGCTCCACTCTCCATCTTGTTCTTGCCTGGCCAACCCCTCAACATCAGCCAATATCAGAGATTCCTACCAAAAATCCCATGAAGCCCCATTTCATTTTTCTTACTCTGTGTTTCTTACCAGGGAGCTGAAATAACAGGAACAGCAAAGATGAAAAGGGTTTGTTAGAGCAACTATTGGAGTGAAGAGGAGACAGCTAAGACAGGGTAATTTGGGATGTATGTTGATAACCAGCAGTTTAGATGACACTGAGACTTGATGATCCCAAATGTGGAGAAGGTGACACTGAAGAAGATGTGAACCAGCCAGCCTGCATATCCAGACTTTGTTGTAGCTGTGTTGCAGAAGGTTTCTGGTTTGGGGGCTTGCCAGAGATGACTGCTAGGTTAGTAACAAACACTTGTGCGCATTAAGTGTAATTGAATTGGCAAAGTTTGTTTTGTGTTGCATGATGCATTTTCTGTTAGTGAACAGGTATAAGACAATGTTTATAGGTCCCAAGAAATGATTCTTGATGACAGGAACAAATGAAGGCCAGGCCGTGAGGACTCTATGGGAACCACCTTACAATCTACCCTAAAATGTCAGGATGACTGCTGACTCTTGAATTCGTATTTAGGGGGAATGCCTATTAAGTAGAATGAGATAAAGGGAGGTGTCACACTTTTGCAAGTCTGCTGTGAGGTGATAGTAAGAGGTAGCTGTGGGCTTTAAACTGATTGACTCTGGGAGTGGGGCCCAAAATGGCAAAGTTCGTGCCATTGTATACAACTGTGGAATAAGCCATTCCCATCAGAGCAGCAACCAATGTTCCTTAATTGCCTCCCATGATGAGAACTAGAAGACCAGCAATCTCAAGGGCATGTGTGGCTATGGTGGATCCTCCTGCACCCCTCCAAGGAAACCTATATGCTCAAATAAACTAAAGTTGCTAGAGGAGGGGAACCTCAATCCATCCCACTCCTCCCAGTTTGGTGCCACTGCCAGCAACAAATGCCCAGAGCCTGGAGAAAGATCACAGAGCGGCAGGAGAGCACCAAAGGAATGGCACAATGGAATTCCAGCTGCTCCAGCCAGTAGGTCTGCTTCATCAGGGGTCCAGCTTAAATGCCTCTACACAAATGAACATAGCATGGGGAATAAACAAGAGGAGTTAGAGACATGCATATGTCTGCAGGGCTGCGACCTGATTGGCATCATGGAGATGTGGTGGGATGGCTCCTGTGACTGGAGCACTGGAATGGAAGGATACAGACTCTTTAGGAAGGACAGGCAGGGGAGATGAGGAGGAAATGTCATCCTCTATGTCAATGACCAGCTGCAGTGTATGGAGCTCCACCTGGAGATGGATGAAGAGTCACCTGAGATCTTATGGGTCAGGATTAAAAGGGGAGGACAGGGGCAGGCGACATTATAGTGGGGATTTGCTACAGGTCACCCAACCAGGAAGACCAAGCAGGTGAGGCCGTCTACAGACAGATAGGAGCAGCTTCACTTTCACAAGTCCTGGTCCTCACAGGGGACTTCAACCATCCCGATATCTCTTGGAAAGACAACACAGCAGGGCTTAAGCAATCCAGGAGGTTCCTGGAATGTGTCGATGACAACTTTCTGCTCCAAGTGATCAAGGAGCTGACGTGGTGCTATGCTGTACCTTGTTCTCACCAACAAGGAGGGGCTGGTGGAGAATGTGAAGGTCAAGGGCAGTCTTGGATGCAGTGAACATGAAATAGTGGAGTTCAAGATGCTTAGAGCAGCAAGAAGGGTATGCAGCAGGCTCGCTACCCTGGAATTCAGGAGAGTAGACTCTGAGCTCTTCAGGAACCTACTGGGTAGAGTTCCATGGGATGTAGCCCTGGAGGGAAGAGGGGCCCAAGAAAGCTGGTTAATGTTCAAGGATCACCTTCTTCAAGCCCAGCAGCATTGTACCCCAATAAAGAGGAAGTCAGGCAAAACACCAGGAGGCTTGCATGGATGAACAAGGACCTCCTGGAAAATCTCAAAGAACAAAAAGGAAACCTATACAAGGTGGAAACAAGGACAGGTAGACTGGGAGGAATACAGGGAAACTGTCTGAGCAGCCAGGGATCAGGTTAGAAAGCTAAAGCCCTGGCAGAATGAAATCAGGGACATCAAGGTCAACAAGAAAAGCTTTTATAAGTATGTCAGGGGCAAAAGGAAGACTAGGGAAAATGTGGGCCCCCTCTGAAAGGAAATGAGAGACCTGGTCACCCAGGATATGGAGAAGGCTGAGGTATTCATGACTTATTTGTCTGTCTTCACCAACATCTGGACTTGTTGATACATTGAGAAAATTTGTATATATTGTTCTTAACAAATTTAGATAGTTGACCTATGAAGTGAAAGGTGAAGCAACATACTTCTGAATAAACTTCTCAATAAACTACATATTTTTTTTCTTGAGTACTTGATTCTATCAATATTATTATTTACAAGATTAGATGAAAAATGAGATGCTTGTTCATAACTTGCATTATACATGTCATAAATCAAAAACTAGCCACAATGCTCTTTTGCAGTATTTATGCCATAATGTACTTTTGTAAAGCAGAACTAAAATGGCAAAGGAAACAACACTACCATAAAAACAGAGCTGAAAAGAAATGTCAAGAAATATACTTTACGTTTGACCGAATCTGAAAACTAGGAGATGTGCGTATGACATCTAATCGACATTAAACAATTTGATTTACAGTATGATTCAGATACTAAATGATTTTTCATTTCTATTAGAATACAGTCAACCAAGAAAGTAGAAAAAAAGGGTTTTACTTTATAGATCTCCCAGTATAATTAATGTTAAGCACTCTATTTGTTATGTGTAATTAGTACAGAGTGGAGTTTTATACAACAGTAAATGGTAATATAATTACAGATGCAAGCTGTCTCCTAACACAGAATTAAGTCAAATTTCCTATGCAAAAGAGCTTGTATTATGGTTGATATATATTCATAAACAGAGACACTTTATGTCATTTCCCTACTAAAAACTGAAGAAAAACTAGCTGTGTATATAATTTACAATGATTGAAATTTGCCATGGACTCAAACTGCATATTTGTAGTCTTTTTTTTCTGACTAATATAACTGTGTCCCCTTTAATTTTGTGATTTAAAAGAGTCATGTCTCAGTTTTTAAGTGATTTAAGATCATTATACACTGCAACATAACCAAGTTTAAAAGAACTTGGTTTATGAGGAACATTACAGCCATTAAAAGAGAGACTGGATAGACACTTGGAAGATCCATTGCAGGGTAGACTAAATAGAAAAACTGCATTAGGCTCAAGAAGTCCCTGGAGCTGTTACTTAGTTGCTGGGAGAGTATTAGGGCCAGTATCAAAGATGCTTGCCCTGTTCTAGAAGTACTGGCTAATGGCTGCTCTCATACTGGTTCTGTCCCTGCTGTCTTTTATTAACAGAAAAGTACTTTCTTTCTGCCTAACTTCTCTAAAAAGGAAAAAAAAAGGGACAAAGACAAGAACAGATAATTTATGAGATACCTGATGAAAAAATGGAGGAGTGTAAGAGGCTAATGAATAATAATAGTAATAATATAATAATAATAATAATGAAGTATGGACTGAGAACTGGAGGGGGACACTGACAATAGCCCTCCTGACAGTATCCACTGATCCCTGAAGGCATCCAAACAGCCTGTAAATGTTGCCCACTGTGCCCTGCCTGGTAACACGACAGATGAAGGAGCAGAAATATGACACAAGGCTGCCAGGACTTTCCCCAGTATTCACCACAGGCTTCCACCTACTGGTGGTACTAAATGCTTACCTTGGGCAGGCAAAGAGGAGTGTGACAAAAGAGGTACCATGACCCAATGAGACCTTGGATGGGAATGGTGCAAATGAAAATGAAAAGATGAGGAGAAAAGTGCAGCCAGAACCTCAGGAAGAGGATCTGGAGGGGCTAAAGGAGAAGCAGCCTGGTACCCTCAGTGCCTGAGTATGCAAAGTTGTCCTTCTCACCACAAAAAACTCTCAAGCCCTGTGAAGCACGCTGTGCAGATGCACATGCCATTGCCCTGTGTGTGCCTTTATTAGAGACAGGTTACGGGGCCAGTGGCTCCTTGATTTGAACCAGTGTGCCTACTCCTGTGGCCTTGGAATGGGTAGGGATGCAAGGTCACATACGGAAGGTAACTACAGGTTTTCTACCAGTTTTTAGAACATTACACAAATATATTATGTAGGTTGGTTCAAGGGGTGGTGGTAAAAAGGAGCATAAATAACTCCCTACTATGTAATTTGGAGAGCATGGTATAAGTGATAGCTTCCTTGGCTCTGTTGGTAAGTTTATCCTTGGGCTTTTTGGAGTACTTACACAATCAAAGTTTATGACTGATGTATGACCAACATGTCTATATTACAGTAGGAACAGATGGAAACCTTGGTTGTACAGATGACTAAAATAATTTCTTCTCTGTTGAACAAATCCGATATATTGAGTCCTTTTGCAGTTTGGGAAATCTAACCCTGAAGACAGCAGCTTGGAGGTGGCCAATTTTCTACATTTAATTCACTTCAAATACAATGTCAATGCTTAGATTTGTAGAACTCCTTTCTTCCTACTGTCAGTGCACCTTTCCCAGATGTTTTATTCTGTGCGCATTTGAGAGACTAAATTCTGCTACAGCAAATGCTTTAAGACTCCTAATTTCAAAGCAGGACAGGTGAAGCAACAACAGGCATTGGATTTACATCCACCTGGCTATCCAGACCAAAAATACTTCTGCAATCATCCAGTTAAAGAAGAACAACATTACCAGAAGACATATCTGCAAACCACAGTTATTCAGTACTGAGTCAGATCTGTCAAACTCTGGATCAGATCTGGAAACTTTGAATTGCTTTACTTTAGTTTTTAAGACTATGGATACTTTATAACACCACTTATTTTGATTCTATGTGATCCATATTGCAGGCTAATTTATAGGCTGTTTGAAAGAGAGGTGAATAATGCATTGGTCAGTGAATCTAAGACCAAGAGCAGGTTCTCAGGCTAGGACACAGATGAAGAACCTTTTCAAAAACCATTTATTCTTTCATGGTGAAATCACAGGAGATAAAACTTAGAAGCAAACTGAAACTTCAGACTTCAAACTTACTAAAAACAGTAAAAGACTTGAAAATAGTAGGAGTATTAAAAGACATCTTCACAAATCTCACAGAGAAGGTTGTAAAATATAGCCATGAAAAGAAGTAAACTCAAACATGAATAATGAGCTTACTAAAATTAGTAAGATAACATTGTTACAAACTTTAAAGTGTGATCTTCTTTTCTTCTTTCAGTGTTTCTGTTACATCAAATGTAGCTGTTTCAGCACATGCTCATTTCTCTATCTGTTCATCAGCAGCTCTGCTTTTGGGACAGATACTTCATGGTTACACCAGCATTGCAGCTCAGCACTGTGTGGCTTGATGCATACCCTTCTTGTGACTCACGCCACAAAATCTGTTAGCTGCCACCCATACAGCACATAAGGTTATAAGACACCCAAGAGCTTCTGCAACCTCCTCAAATCCTACCCAAGAGAGTTAAGTGTCAGACGTTACTTCTCATCAGCTGTGTGAGCTCAAGCTTGCAAGACAGTATGAATTAAAAGTACAACAGAAATATGTTTCAAACTAGATAAAATTTAAGTCCAAATTAATCCTGCTTTATATTTACAGATATCATGAGCTAAGGTAAAATTGTTTCAGGCCAGTGCTCAGCTACAATTACCACAGTGGACTACACCTGTTTGGTGGTATAGATGCACCACTATCTACTTTATGATTAGAAAGCTGCAAAGGACTAAAGACCTTACTGCCTTTTATTGTTTGTGTTATCACAAGCTTGGTGCCTGTGGCCAAAAAATGAGTGGTGTTACAAAAATAAAAGGAAGGTAAACATATAGTGGACATAGTAGTATACATAAAAGTAAGTGTGATGTGTTGATCACGCATTAGTATGAGAGTTGTGGAGGCAAGTTGTGTCTCCTAAGTCTGTTAGAGTTTTTAGCACACAGTATAAAGGTGGTCCAGGAGAAAGGAGCTAGGCAAAACTCTGAAAGACTTTGGAAGACTTCTGTCCAACCTAAACTATAGAGAGATAAGAGGGAGCTTTTTCCTCACAGATAGTATAAATTATCAGCAGTTAATAGCAGGAAGCAAAAGCTAGGAATCATTGTTCAGTTCTCACAATAGAGAGGAATTACCAGAGGGAGAATTGCTCTTATATTGCTGTTTTTCAGCATCCTCATGAAAAATTTGGAAAGTGGGGAGATGTATAAGATAACAAGGTTTGCTAATGGTATAAAATTATTCAAACTTGTCAAAAGTAAATTGACTGCAAAGATTTGCAGAAGGCTCTTGTGATATTGAGTGACTGGGACATAAAGCAGCTGATGAAATTTCAGTTCAATAAATGTGAAGTCATTCACATGGGGAAAACACAGTCCTAACTTTATACACAGATTATGATAAGCTTGAAATGAGATATTGCCAGTTAGGAGTCACTGTAGATAATTCTCTGAAAGCAGAGTGAACAGATACAGAAAAACTGATAGAGCCTTTCTGCTGGATCTTAGGGGCAAGAGCCATCCTTCAAGAATTAAGAAATTCACCCACTAAGTCTTTGCTAATCGGGAGTTACAAAATCCACTTGTAGAGTCACTTTAATTGGTGCTAAACCTAGTAAAAAATAATCTGGAATCACAGTTCATGTTCTGAGTAAAAGCTTGAGTAGTTTAAATTCCTGTCTGTGCTGCTTGGGAAATTCAGGATAAGTATCAAACAAAAAAATTATTTCAGTCTAGCATGATGAGGTGAGGCAATGTGAACCCTGATGACTCATTAAAAGGTTTGGTTCAAAAAAACCCAGTGGGATTTCAAAGCGCTCCATGATGGGACATACGGTAGGGCAAAAACTGATGGAAGCTTATTTGACCCTGTGCTTCTGACAAGGGATGTCTGCCAAGGATGCATCTTAAAGTCTGTCTTAACAATTCCACCACACAGAGGAGCAAGAATCTAAATATATGACTATTAATAATTCACTTTAGAAAAAGGAGAGCTGTTTTTTCACCAGTCATCCCCTTTAGAGGGGCTCATGCTCCCTCTACATTGCAAGCACAACACATGCAACTGCTTGCGTTTTGGTTGCAATTCTTGTTGAATTTCAGCTCTGGCTTGTAGAACTGTTTCACCTGCTTCCTCCTGACAGATGTAGAATTGTTTGCATTCAGGGTAGGACCTAAGAGTTGAATTATAATAGCAATAACAACTCATTATTTATTTATTTTAAACATTAGTCTGCTCTTTTAAACACCTTTTCTTAAACCAAAAATTATATTAGTTTGCTTTTGAAAATTACAATCTTGTTTCAGAATAAAAACTTCATCTTTGTCTCTTTTGAAAAAAGGTCATATAGCTAAAATGTAAACAAATAGACTCAACTGTGAGAATAAAACAGATTAAAAAGAAAATAATGATGCAAGACTTGATTTGCATAATGCAAAGTTCTTAAAATAAAGGCCAGACATTTGACAGTACAATATTGTAGAGGTACATGTTTTATGCTGAGAGATATTTTTTTGCAAAAGGGTTGCATAGGTTTTTCTGTCAAACTATATTAAAACATTGCAAAAGAGGAAATAAACATACACAATTTTTGTCTAAGAGAACTCTGTGGCACTCTGTGTTAATCTGTGGCTCCACAGATGTCTCTGTGGAGAATAGGGTGTGGTAGAATGGCTGAGATGACAGGAAGAACTAGAGAGCAATTTCTGTCTAGTAAGCACTTGTTTTTGCATATAGAGGTAAAAATAAATAAAAATAAATTACTCCACAAAATGTCAGTAGATTTTGGCACTACCAAAGGCTACCAGAGTTCAATGTTTTTGCACTCATACAAATGTAATTTTGGCTAAAAAAACCCTAGCAAAACAGATAGTTGGAATAGATCTCAAAATCTGATCTTCATGGTACAACAAGGTAACATGCAAGACTAGTCATCTCAGCATAAATCTATTCAGTCACATCTTGTGCCAAGTGTGTGCACAACTTGGCTAACATATCTAAGGACTTCATCTGAGGAATGATCTCAGGTACACTTCTTTTAGCTAAGCAGAAATATGGATTCCAGTCAGAAGTAGATATGCTGGGCAGTACATGGAAAAAATAAGTTAAGTCCGATTTTGAGAAGATGTGCTTGCTAGGAATGCAGGACAGAATATATGTTGTCCTAGTGAGGACTGCATTTGCTAAAAATCATTCAGGATGCAGAAGAAGAGAGAAGTACCAATAGAGGATTCCTTTGTATTGACTCTCATGACTACCAAACTAAGGAGCATGTAATTTCTCATCTCAAGCCACTTGCTGGGCAGGTAGAGTTGAGTTGAGTATTGATACCCTCTTGGAGATAACTGGTAAGACCCAATGTGGTTTGTTTTTCACAGTGTAGGCAGTGTATGTATTATTGTTATTCTGGTTGAGAAAGACTGTAGAACATGAACTCAGCTACAGTATTGGGTAAATGTAGATACATGGGATAGAAGCAGCATTATGGGAACTTTCATTCATGCAGAAAAACTGAACAAACCATCTTCATAGGATGCTCAGGCAGAGCGGGGAGGGATCTGGACAAAGTCCAAGAAGTCACGCAGAAAGTGTGAACCATATGTCATATGCAAGGGTATATTAGTCCTTGGGCACTTCTATGGGAGTCTGGCCACTTTTCTAAGGCTGTAAGCCTAACTGTGGTTGAATCAAGAATATCAAAGCAATATTATCAGTTTCTTAGTAGCACACATACTGTCTCTGTGACTGAGCAAAACAATCAGAGGCTAAACCTGAGGCTCTCTGGTTGTGATTTGTCCCTAGAAAGTGGGCTGTTGATTGGGCAACACAGGAGTTATTCCAGTTTAGCTGAGACTGCAGGCAGCTTCAAATTGTCACAAAGTGAGCAATAAAGTAACCTAACTGGAGCATATTTTCTCTGGAAAAAAAAAAAAAAAAAAAAAAAAAAAAAAAAAAGAAATTTTAAACCTCAAAGAAAAAAAAAAAAATAAGAAAATGTATTTGGAAAGATGGAGAAAGGAGGGTAACAGCAAAAGGAAGAAAAGCTGAAATACATTGAGTAGTATCAGCCTCAAACTAGAAAAATGTGGTCGGAACAAAGAGCCAGTGAATCGGTAAAAACTTTGATACGGAAGAGTTGGAGATGGTAACTGCCATCTTCATGTTCCCAAGACTCATAACGCCTCTGGCCAACAGATCACTGAGCTCTTGATACCAGGTGGTACATACTGTTGTTTCCCTGGGGGTACAGCTGTCTATACATCCAGTGAGGCTGGTCTGTGTGAGGATGGGGCAGAGGCTGATCTGACTACTTGGTCACATTCTAGCACAGGTATCATTTTGGTAAAGGAGCCTGCAGAGGTGAAAAGAAAGAAGCAGGTACTTCTCTACTACACTTTTGGGGGAGATACTGAACTATTCTCAGCAGTCAGGGAATCAGCTGTAGATAGAAACCAAAATAACATCTGAGTAGGATCCATTAATGCAGCAAGTGAACTTTCTATGCAACTTGTCCATTGCCTTCCTTGTAACCAGGCACAAAACCCCACAGAAAGCACTGATGTGCTGCCTGTTACCCTTGCCTCTGCCAAGTGGATCTCATGTTGCAGCCTTCACCTGACCTGGGTCTTGAAGCTGTTCATTAGCTAGATGGATAAGTGGAGAAAACAGGGATGGTAGCAGAGTTGAGGGAGATTGAAGAATGTTGGAAAATCTGTCTTTTGCTGGAGCTGACCACTATTTCTGCAAAAAACAGAGGCAGCTGAATGTTGGGTTCAAGCACTTACAGGCAGAAGTAGCTACAGGCACAGATAGGTACCTACATTATTAAATGAATCATCATTTATTAAGTTTTGCTTACCATAAGCAAGCAGTCAACAGGCAAGCCAAAAAGCATCTGTCCAAATACCACTTGGAATAAGCTAGAGGCTAAACCAGATTATCCACTCTGAATATTAATAGAAATGTTATGTCTTGCCTTTATGTTCAGGCAGAAGAGAAAGCATACATACAAACTCTTGATAACCTGTGACAGCCTGACCCTATCAAAGCCAAGCAACACATGCAGCTTTTCTACTGCAGTCAGAGCATTTATGTAGATCGAAACATGGGTTCAAACCGCGAGCCATTACATGCCAAATGTTTCTTCTTACTGTGGATCACAAAGTTTTCTTGTCAGGCTATAACTTTGACATCCTAACAGCAGTATTTTACAATAGTTTTTGCCACACTTTAAATTTTATTGTCAGAACCTGCAGATGAATCAGAAGAGACAGAATTGTATTTTTAGTGCTATAATACTTATTTTGTTGTTTAAGTTGCGGGTTTTTGGAAACAATTATCTCAATAACCTGGTCTGCTGAAGGTTATGAATCATGGCTAGGGGAAAAATTATGGCTACTGCATCCAGCTCTGGGGCCTCCAGGACAAGAAAGACATGAACCTTTTATAGGTGGTCCAGAGGAGGGCCACAAAAAATATCAGAGGGATGGAACACCTCTCCTGTGAAGAAAGGCTGAGACAGTTGCAGTTGTTTAGTCTGGGGAGAACTTATTGTGGCCTTTAAATACTTCAAAGGGGCTTAAAAGAAAAGGAAGAGACTTTTTACCAGGATCTGTAATGATAGGACAAGGGATAATGATTTTAAAATGAAAGAAGGTAGATTTAGATTACATAAAAGGGAGAAATTATATACTATGAGGGTGGTGAGATACTGGAGAAGATTGTGGATGCTCCCTCTCTAGGGAGCTGGGTCTTGTAAGTTTATGTGCTATATATTTTCCAGGCATTTTTAATAAAAAAAATATAATACTTTTTTGAACCCAATCCTCACCTTTCTGTGTCTTACTGAGTCTTTGCCCCAGAAGGACAAAACTTTTATTGCTAGGAAATCATTGTGTGATCAAAATTCACCAAAGAACACTTTTCCTGTGAAAATAAAACTTGCCTATTAGGAGAGACATTGATTCTATTCAGTATCTGGCCTTTCAGCAAATTCTCATTAGAGCTGCCCTTTTACCCTAGACTTCTTTCCATGAATCAGTTCTGGCATATCAGATAAAACCACCAACACTGAGTTGCTCATCAGAGTGAGCAAATATAGAAACCATGCAAGCCCTATTGGACATTGCATCTCTCCCTGGAAGAAATTCATCAGGATGGGAACATTCTGAAAAATGCAATAGAATATGGCCTTACAGTGTTGTACCTGTTTCCAACACAACTACTCCTTACTGAACACTAATAGTGACTTTGTATTCATTCTCTGCAGTACCCATCTAAAATACCTAAATCTAGTTTTATCACATTTCAGGAAATATTATCTTGAAAAATTAAGATAATTCACAGCATCTTAAGCTTTTGATTTCATGACTTTCCATATACAAATCCTCTAGTTACTAAACTTCTCCAATCTGTAGTCACTTTTTTAAAAGAAAAACCCAACAATTTCCTTTTAATCAGTGCCATTAGAACATTTAAAGTCACTACTCAGTTTAAATTGTGTAATTTTGCATTTTCAGTGCTTAAAAATTATCACCTTATGGATTTTTTTTTGATGCAAAAATACTTTCCAATTTCTGAAAAAAATAACACATGAACTTTATTATCTAAATAAAGAGCACTTCAAGTGCTCTTTAAATACATATATAAACTTCTTTCTTCATGGATCTAGTGCTAAATACACTGTCAAATTTATGTGGGAATAAATGAGAATTTAAGAACACTAAATAGAAGCAATACTATATAACTACTTCAAATGAAGCATGAATATTGTGTATGTATTTTTCTCTTGCTGTCAGACAAGATGGAAACTCACTAAGGCCAATTTTATATTGAAGATCGTAGCCCTATTTTATCTGATTACAATAGCTGTTCAAGGACCATAAAATAATTTGATAGGAAAAAAAAAAACCTCATTCTTCTCACACAGGCTTCTGATGAATAATAGCAATAGGCAGAATATTGCCAGCAGGCCAAATACTTAGTGCTGGTGTGACCACATCTGAGAACTGGGTCCATTGCTAGGCTCCTCAGTACATGAGGGATGTTGGCATACTGGAGCAAGTCCTGCCAAGGGCCATGAAGATGGTTTAGGGGTTGGAGCATCTCTTATGCAAGGGAAGACTGAGTGAGCTGGGATTTTTCAGGTTGGAGAAGGCTCAGGGGGATCTTATCCGTGTGTATAAATACCCAATCAGGAGGGAGTAAAGAAGACAGAGCCAGACTCTTAGCGGTGTCCAGGGAAATGAGAAAAATCTGAAATACAGAAAACTCCATTTAAACAAACAAAAAAACCCCCAAACAAAACGTTTTTACTATGAAGTTGGCCAAACACTGGAGTCTCTGTCCTTGGAGCTATTTAAAACCTGACTGCATATGGCCTTGAATGACCTGGTCTAGCTGACCCTGCTTTAAGCACAAGGTTTGGACTAGACAACCTCCTGACATCCCTGGCAACCCTAGCAATTCTACAGCAATACAAGCAACTCAGACATGACTTGAACCTTAGTTCAATAAAAGTAAGATATCTCCCTTTCAAAGAGTAAACATTCATTGTTATGTTAAATTCAGGAGAATCATCAAGATACTGATGAGGGGCGGGACCTGCACTACCCATCAGAACTGTAGATCACTAAATGTTCAGATTCTGAATTACAGTTGCACAGGTTAGTGGACAAGCTGTGTTTCCTCCCTGTATAAACAGGGACTAAATGCAGACAGAACCCATTATCAACAGGGAATTAAAAAATGGAGTTCCAAAAGGGAATTAAATACAAATAAATGCATTTATCTCAGACCACAGATTCTAGGATATTTTGTTTCTTTAAAATATAGTGTAATTTATGTAAACCACAGTGAGAAGGGAAGAGGTGAAAAGAACAGAAAGTTGTAAAAAAACCCCCAAGCCCCCAGACAAAATTCAGGACAGCCAAAATTGTGAAATTACTCTGGATGTGCTCTCCTGCCCCACAAAAATGGAGTGTTACAATTGATTTTTCATTTCATTTGTGAAACTCCTAGATGTGACAAAGAATATTTTTGAAACTGAGAGTATTGCTTTCACCTCCTCAAAGGGAAATAGGAAGAGACATGCTGCCCAGGAACATGCATACTCCAGCTGGTTTGACACAAATCTACTGTGCAGTAGTGTGGTAGTGCTGAATATAACCCTCAGTTGCCAAAGCTTGACAATATTTCCTGGAAGCATTTCTTTCAGCAGTTTGTTTTTACAGCTATAAAGAGCTCTCCACTGTAACCACTCAGAGGCTGCTCTTAAAGCTTCTCTGCCACAGCCAAAGCATCAGCATGCAAATAAAATTCTGCCATCCTATGGTCTGCCACTGCCATATGTCTCAATATGGCAGGAGTGTGTTGAAAGCAATTAGTTCCCTCCAAAGCACTGTAATTGTAGTTGTTCAAGGGATGCTGTTGTTTTGAGTATTACAACACTGCTGTACTAACTGGATTAAAATACTAAATGATCTTTTTCCTTTCATGGTGGTTACTTTTGAACTGTGGTGACAGCTCTTCTGGACAGAATCATAGAATGGCTTGGGTTGGAAAAAGACTTTAGAGATCACCTAGTGGCTGATTAGAACTACTAGTTGAATTCATCTGCTAAAGACTTTAGAGATCACCTAGTGGCTAATTAGAACTACTAGTTGAATTCATCTGCTAA
>NW_010301671.1:0-1884 GCF_000700745.2 Antrostomus carolinensis
GTTCCTTATTCTTACTCTGAGCAAGGCTCAGAATAGAGAGGTTTGCAGTAAGTTGAGCTTTGCTGTTGTTGTTGACACTCATAATGCCAGGCCAGACAAGCTGACAGCCCTACACACCTTTGCTGGTTTTAATTGCATTAGTACTGCCGCGTTGTTCTGGCTCTGGGCTCACCTGCCTTGCTGGGTTTGTTTGTTCCGTGCTGTTCGTCACTTAAAAGCTGCCTGGGAGTCAGGGTTACAGTTCTGAACAAACCCCCCAGTTTACTAACTTGCAGTGCTTCCATAATGTTCCTGTTCTTCCTCCCTCTGATTCCCTCCACAAAAATAGTCCCTTACACTGGTAGGGAAATTTTTTTTTTTTTGCAGACAAATTATATATGCATATAATTAATTCAGTCATTAAGTTTGGCTTGCTAAAAAAGTGCAGTGCAGTCTGGTGGGTGTTTTGGTGTCTTACAGAAGATGTGTGGTTTGGTGATCCTGGTGTCTGCAGCACTGATGATTTATTCTTCTCCTATGTAATTTTTTTTTCTTTTACAATAGTCTAGTAGAGATTTTAACATGAATCTGTCTTAACACTGAAATATGTTTCTTTAGATACGCATTGTTACATGAAGTATTGGTTTTAATTAATATAGATGGGCATCCTTTGCTCTCCAGGTTTAGAGACAACCTAAAGTGTATTTCTTGAACTGCTCTAAATGGTATTTTTGGGATGTATTTTGATTTTATACAATGAGAGTTACCTAGGATATGGAAGTTGTGAAACACTGTACTTGGAGGTAATTTCTGCTATCTTTGCACTTTTTCTGAACAAATAAAACCCGAAAATAGTTGTTCAGGGAAGACCAAATGCTAGTTCTTTACTCGTTGTTTCATATTCCAGGCTGTTAGTCATCTTGCTCTCTTGGGACACAAACACTTAAACTGAACCTTGATGAAATATTTTCTTTTGGAGCTCTGTCTTTTCAACTGCTAGCCACAACAGAAGCTTTTTATCTTAAAGTTTTGATATATCTGTATCTTTGTTTAAATGGGAATTTTAGGCTGTGGTGAGCTTTTTTCATTATTTTTCCCCACTCTCTCTTTTTTTTTTTTTTTATTTTTTATTTTTTTTACATCCAAGTTGTGTAAAGGAGACTTTATGTTTTTCTAGAACCTTTTGGGGTTAAAAGTTATGTTTTCTATGTCTTTTTCAGAAGGTTTTGCTTAGCCCATAGTTATTCCACTCTTCTTTTTTCCCCAGCCAAACTTGAAAGAGAAGGCATGACTCTCTAATATTAAAAAATGGAATAATTGTCTTGGGAGCCTGAATAAAAAGCAATTACCCCTTTAGTCAAATTTCACTTCCTTGCTGTTTCATGTAATTAGGTAGCTTCACCAGCTTCCTTCATCTGACTAGGGAAAAATAGCTAAGGTGTAGTTTCACATCATACTTAATTCAGCTGAGCTGTCAGGTGTTTCAGACCTTGTGCTCTTACCCTTGCTGTCCCCAGCTGCATGCTCTAGCTGCTTTCCTTGCATCGGATCCAGTGCTGGTGTGCCCACAGCACAACGTGTCTGCCGCCAAAGAAGTGTGTTCTGCAGGGTCCTGCGGCCACAGGATTGCCTGAGCTGATGGGAGGGAAAAGCATGGCTGGGAGTGGGGAAGGAGGTAACTTTTCCCCTCCCCTTCCCCACAGTTTGAAGAAAAGGCGAGGGAGGAGGTGGCCTTTTTCTGGGGCTGTGATTTTTATTTATTTACTTATTTTTTTAAGTACTGTCAGCTGCAGTTGCATAGCTGGTGCTTACGTGAACACTCCCTCACCTCTTGGGCTGAGAAAGGAGTGCAGCTCGTTCTTTCCTGAATTTCAGACTGTCTCAGGCATATGTAATTTAAATGTT
>NW_010301671.1:1911-16757 GCF_000700745.2 Antrostomus carolinensis
TTGTGGTGTTCACATTCTTTGATAGGTAAGAAGGAGAAGGCAGCCAGGGCTTTGTTTTCATATTTTGAACAGCCTTGCTGAGCCAGCAGATGCTCGGATCTTCAATTTCATAACCCACTTAAAGAACAAGCGGTGCGTGGTTTGGAACAATTAAATTACTTCCAAAGTGGTTTATATTGTGTAGCATTTTAAACCTGTTGCTCTAAAAGGTGGTTTGTTTTTTTTTTTGTAAGAGAGAATGCCAATTTATCTTAATACCTACAAATAAAACCAACTACAAGTGTGCCATTCAGCACTGGTAACTTGCTAATTTTGGATAAGCTTGTATTTAGAAATGCATCCTTATTACTGGGCTTAGAATCCACACATATAGCGGATGGGTAAGGTGCTCTAGAGGAGTGATGGTAAAGACTTGTCTAAAAGTATTGGCTTTACGTGGTCTAAAACTTGGTAGCAAAACCAAACACACAGAAACAGATGGCTCAGCTTCTTTTCAGTCTTTTTGAAGTTCAAGGGCTTTATTATTTTTTTTTTTTTTAAGCAAAAGAAAATGATGTAATGACAGTGGTGTTCCTTTGAAGGTGGTTAGAAGAGCTGGTGTCATGTAAATGATGAAATATTTCCAAAGTTGCCTCAGCAAAAATGAGTCTTCTGATTATGCAGGAATGTGGGCAGCGAGGTCACAGTTGTGATGCAACTTTCTTGCTCTGTCGACTTACTGACTCCTCTGCTGCCTGCACCTGAATGGTTTTGCTTTTTCTGGCATTTGAACTTCGCCTTTACAGAGAGAGCTTAAAAGCAATCCTAACTAAAATAGTTTGTGTGATTTGACTTAGCTTGTTATCTCAGCTGTAAGATGAAGGCAAGCTTTAGTAATCATATTTGTGTTGATCAACGCAGTGGATCAAAAAGTACTTGCAGTCTTTGAGTCTACATGTACCCCTTTAGTTTTAGAAAAAAAGAGTTTTATCCTCTTGACTTTGTTTGCAAACATGGATGTTGGATTTCCAGTAGTTAAGGGCTTGTTCTCATTTTTTCTTCTATTTAATTTCTGCAGTTTTATTTAACTAATTTCAATAGAGTCAAATTGATATAGATGAGGGCAACTCAGTTCCTTTGTGTACTGCTAATTAATCCCACTGCTCCACTCTTTCAGTTCATTTATGGATTAATAGTTTCCTTTACTCTTTCCAAAACTTGCTGCTGCCTGGCCAGGATGCCATCTCTGTCGCACACGGACATGTAGTACCTGTTTGTAATGGAGTTTTGCCCTGTGTTCAGGGTTACGTGGTGTTGGAAGTACAATAAGTGCACTTAAAGTCGTATTTGTGTGTGGTCTTAGGAGAGAGCGTGAGGAAAAACATGCATGTTTGCTGGCGGTCTTGCTAATATAATGTGCTTGTCTGTTATCAGAGTGTGTCTGCAAAATGCTGTTGGTGTCATTCAGCTTGCAAGGCAATCCTTCACTAGAACCTGCAGGGAATGCTGGAGGAGCTTGTTTGGCGAGGAAGGGCAGTTACGCGTTTCATCTGCAGAAGTTCACTGAGCAAAGAAAAATGCTACAAGTCTATTGACTCTTATTTCGCTAGCTGTAGTCCTGCCTTACCTGCATTTGGCCTTGTTTTCTGGGGCAATGCCCACAAAGTCTTTCAAGTTTCTGTGCTTCGACTTGTCTGTTACAGAGGTTATATTGCGGGCAGTATCTGTCCTTGGTGCGGCAGCTTCACACTATGAAAATCTCCAGTGCTGAATACATTAACTATGCCAGTACTTGGAGTCATTTTTTTAACCTGTGGAAGAGAGCAGTGATAGATAATGAAAATGTACTTGTCACTGTTCTGAAATACTTTGTTAGGAAGTGCTGATGGTTTTTACCTTATTTCAGAATTGTAAGTTGAAATCTTGATTTAGGGCATAACAGCTTCTGTTCTGGTGAAATGTACACTAATTAACACCTGTAATATCCTAGACTGCAAAAGAAAAGATAAAACTTCAAACTTCAAAAATAACATCTCACTAATTGTGCACAAGGGCTAGAAACTATGAAACTTTACAGTTTAAGTGTTTGTAAGCAAAATGGCAAAAGCATACTCTAAAAAGACTAAAGCAAACCTAGTATGTGGAAACTAGGATTAATGTTGGCTTGAACATCTGTAAATCAAAGCTTGTGTTAGGGTGAACTCTGGCCTCATGATGGCTTCCACAGGGAATTTCTAGGTTCTGGCTATTGCAGACCATTGCATCAGAAAAAGAACTTGTTCCAAAACTGTGCTTGTTTCTCATGTTTTTTAAAAAAAACTCCCTATCCCCTGCCAAAAAAAAAAAATACCCAACAAAAAAAAAACCCCACCACACTTTAAGGTGTGTATTTTTCAGCAGATGCTATGTAATAGCTGAGCTTGTTGGGTTTTTTCATTTGTTTGGTTTTTCCTGTGGTTCTAGTCTTAAATATCATTTCCTTGCTGTTGGAGCAAGAGAAACACTGTGGTGTTTTTTTATAGACCATGCATCTATCAGTCACGAGGTTTTTCCATTTTTCTGACTCAATAGCTTGCAACTGTGTGGGATCTTATAAGTAGGAGAGCTACTGGCCATCTTTTTACAGCTGACTGAGCAGCGGTAGGTGACAGCTCTTCATTTATTTCCTATCTCTGCTTTAATCTTCACACTGAAACTATCTGTACTTTCTTTCATAGGCAGGATTTGTACTTGTAGCTTTATTTTTTACTGGTTTTGCTTAACATGTAATGCAAGTAGCTTAGGTTGTGTTTTGGAGTGTCACTTTCTTTCACTGGTCTGATTTGGTGCTTTGACTGCATCAGAGATGTTGAACTTCCCTTGTTGCCAATAACCTGTCTTAAAAATTTCCAGTCACTTACTTGGGATGATCTGGGTATGTTTGATCCTGGTTTGGTACAGAATGGTATACTAGCATGGCATTTAACCAGTGACCCAGTGGATATTCAGGAATCTACTCATAAGTGACTTTCCATATGTACCACAGATTTTGTTTATGGAAACAACTTGTACTGGAACCCTTTTGGGCAACAGATGATTTTTTAATGTCATTTCTAGGGCAGTAAAGTCAATATTTTTCAGTATGAAGTATGTGAATGTTTCTATATGCTACTTCTAAAATACTTTGGAATATTTTGAAGTCTTGTATTGCTTTAATTCTGCTTAAATGGCAAAAGGCAGTGAAATTGAGTAGGGAAAATGTAGACCACTTTTTTTGATCAGTGATGTTATTCTAAAGAAAAATAGTTTTCTTTGCTATCTGAAATGTGGTGGTCTCTGCATAATTGCTATTGATTTCTGCCATCTCCTTTAATTAGCCTGACTGCTGTATCTTCTCCTGCTGCTTAGTTTTTCCCTGTATTAGGCACAGACCTCCATGTAGGAATGTCTGCAGCCATTTAATGTTTTGAAAATTGCTTGTTTAGGTTTATGAGAGAAGTACACACACTTAACTCTGGCTGTAATTTACTGCATTGAAATGCTGTTTTAGCAATATCAGAACTCTTTTCTTATCTGGCAGCAAAAGCAGAGGCTGGAATCAAAAGTATATGGATAAGAAAGGTGGCTGTGGCTTCACTTCTGAAACAGAGACAAAAGAAAATTGGGGAAGCAACCCTTGCTCAGCAGGGCAGAAGTTTCACACTTTGCAGACGTCCTTGAGCCTCTTGTGCTGCGGAAACAGGGGATTATCTTGGTGTGTGTGAACCTGATTAACAGCAAGCGTTCTTTGAGTCCAAAGCATTTTGAGCTTGAATGGCCTGAGGTAGTGAGGCTGTGAAGTCTATATATGAAGTCTTCATGTGAAAGCAATTTGAAGTCAGAACTGAAAACTGCATGAGCATGTTGGTGCTTTCAGGTTCCTGTATCAGGCCCTCTTAGGGTTGGGGTTAGGACCCTTGTAAAGGCTGAATGTAGGGGCAAGAAAGGCTCTATAGAGACCTTTTGGAGGAGAAGGCGGTTCCTGTAAGACTGTTTAGGTTTCTGAAACGTGTTTGGGGACTGCTTAAAAAAGTTTACAGGAAAAAGTTCCTAGGTGTATCTTCCAGTACCAGTAGGTAAGAAGCTCTCCTGTTGTGTATCTAAATGCAGTGGGTTCTTTATGACATAAGAATCTCCCAGGAAGAGAAGAAGGACACCTTCTCAATCTTCTTTTCAACTTTCTTTTATTAAGAAATCCTAGTGGAATATTATTAGAGTAAAAGGTAAGGAAATTCAAGGTCAGTTTGGGAATAAACTCCTAATAATGGAAGTCAATATTTTAATTCCTTGGCTTTCCAATTATATTCTAACTTTACAGTTCTTAAGAATTATAACTGTATATACTGCTGTATATGTAAGTACATGCAGCCTTAATTTTACTTTTTACTTTGGGGCTCGAATGTTTGAAGCCTACTGTGTCACTTCTTAGTAAATGAAAATACAGTGGAAAGTGCGGGCTTCTCGGCAACCATTGACTGTTTAGCACTGGAAGCCAAGGTTGGAAGGTCTCTCATAGTATATTTATGCCGCTATTGTGACAGCTGAACACTCTTCATCATTATTCCTAAACAGTTCTTGCTGGTGGGTGTCAGAGCTTAATGTCTGTGAATTAGTTATTTCAGCGTTTGTTTTGTGAGATTTTTTTTTTTTTCCCCAAAGAAGGTTTCTTCTTTAAAGTTCAGTTGGAGTGAGTTGATTTTAAAAACTTCCACCCCCTTAAAGCCTGTATCCTGGAAAACTTAAGGTACCATAGGCTAGTAGCATAAAAAAAAATGTGGTTTATGTTTGGACGTAACTTTCTGCAAAGTTGCAATGTGAAAAGTCAACCTTGAGAATATCTGTGTGAAATAGAAGGTGTTTAAAGGCTTGGCTCTTTCCTATCTGTGCAAACATGTGGTTGAGGTCCTGTAGCAGTGGGAGCAGTACAGCCATGGAAGAAGTAGTAGTGGATCTTTATATTTTGGTCTCTTCAAACTCTGTCAAGCTTGGATTTGACTCAATCTGCTCCATTGACTCCTAGAGTAGAAGGAGGTAAGCAAGTGTGCTTAATAAACTGGTGTGCTGCGCTTGATGCAAACAGAAACTTGAGGGCCTATGTGTGGGCCTACATGTAATATAGTTAGCCTGGTATTAGGGCTTTAACTCTAGGTGTGGAGATGATTGTTGACATTTTTGAGCTGTTTATGCTACCCCCAGTGCACAGCTAGTTAAACTGCTTATAAAAACAGCTCTTAAAATTGCTGAAACATCAAGTCAGCTGTTATTAAGGTGGAAATGGCCAAAAAGTGTGTTATTTACTCTTGGGGGAGGTTGATAGTGGTTTAGAAATTTTGCATTAACCATTTGAGAGTTAGATTTCTTTGAGAAATGTATTACTTATCATGTCAGCACATAAGAAGTACTGTTAAGTGTATTTAGGACGTATTTTTTCTTTTCTTGACTAAAAGTAAGTATCTCTGGTAATAAAGATGCTGTACAGTGAAGTGCTTCATTGTGCTGCTTTTTATTTGGTTTGTTCAGTCTACATAGAAGAAAATTTAAGATCTTAAAAATACAAATAAATTTTGGCCTTTAAGCATTGTTGCTTATTCTTGCTATTGTCACATATAGACAGTGTTTGGTTACTTGCTTATGCACAGTATTTGGGGTAAAATGGGTTTGTGAATGTCAGCATTCACTTAAACTCGTAAAATGATTCTCTCAGCCCTCTTCTTTTGCAAAGGGAAATAAAACTTAGACTTAACTGAATTCCATAATCTTTAAAGGAATAATTAAGTACTTGATTTTCTTTGGTAATATTCAGCTTCTGGGTTTATAAATTGGCAAGGCTGAAGCTCTGGTAGTTTAGAATTGTCTGTTACCTTGGAGGTCCTGAATTTGGAAGAAATTATTTCACGTATTTTCTGGTTGTAGATTCTGGATCTAGATTCCTTTGGCTGATTTGTCCAAGTGGATGGTAATAACTGAGACAGTGAAATAATGAAACAAAGAACAGTTTTCTGCCCATGTATCTAAGAGGGAGGTAGGTGAGATATTAAAAGCATATTGAGTAAATGGTTTCTGAAACTGCAAGCTGTGATAAAAGTAGCATGCTAATATTTGCTACTTTAATAGACCAGATTTGGTCTGAGTACCGAAGCTCTAAGTGTGAAGCAGGGAACAGGTAAGTCTCCTTTCTTACAATTGTATGGTGAGCGTGATTAGGTGGAAAAACCTCGACATGAGACTTAGTCTTTGCTCAGTTCTTGTGGTACGAGTCAAGAAAAAGGTGGATCTGAATTATAACTATTGATAAAGGACAGGAAAAAATCCACTTCTGCTTAGTTGCGGGTGAGAAGTTATTTATAGCAAGAAAAGAAAATGTTTTTGGAAGAGAAACTTAAATATAATGATATCTACTGAGGAAGGGTGCATATTTCAGATGCCCAGTGAAACTTCTTTTGGCTTTCTTTAGGCCTGGGAGAGGTAATACAAGGGCAGTGGTGGAAATGGTTGCTTGCCAACTGCACTGGTATTTTTTATGGTCTGCTTTAGGGTCTGGCTCAGGGGTGAACTGTGTTCTTCTGTGTGATGACTTTCCTTGAAAGATAAGAATAGAAGTTTTCAGCCTGATGGCAAAGCATAGGCAACTGTTACCATAAGTTGGAAGCTGTGAAGAGCTTCCACTTGCTAAATAAAAATAGAGTAGCTTTTTTTCTTTGCTAAAGGGTGTTTACAGGAGCAGGTAAATGCTTCTTAATGGAATTTTCTGGTTACTAAATTCTAAGATTTCTTCTATTTGTGCTTCATTTTTACGCTTTGATTGTGGGGGCTGCTTTTCTAGCAGTGCTCCCTACTGTGATCTGAAGGACTAAACAACTTCTCTTTTGGAGGAAAAAAGTGAAACAGTCTAGTTACACTTTATCAAAGCTCATATGTAAACTTTTAAAGTCAATGTTTCAAGAACTGAACATGTTCTACTGTTCCACCTCCTTTCAAGGGGGTGTTGTGTGAAGGTTTTTCCTTTTCCTCCTACTGAGTGGAATAAGGTAACAGTGCATAATGGTTTGTCAAATGTGGGGGTTTTGCCCATGTTGCTTGTTTTCTGATTGATTTTACATTTTGAGGCTTTTGTTTGTTTTATGCAGATGGCTTCTACTTATATAAACTTAATGTTTGAACTTCCGATAACCCTGCTTTCTTTTTGCATTTTAGTGCAAAAGATGATATTGATATTGATGCCCTTGCTGCTGAGATAGAAGGTGCCGGAGCTGCAAAGGAGCAAGAGCCCCAGAAATCCAAAGGCAAAAAGAAAAAAGATAAGAAGAAACAGGATTTTGAGTAAATTTGGATTTTTCCTACCTGTCTTATTTTATTCCTAGATACAAAAACTCAGTTACTTAAGTACTATAACTTCTTTCTTATTCTAGTGAAGATGATATCCTGAAGGAGTTGGAAGAACTGTCAATAGAGGCGCAAGGCGGGAAAGTTGACAGGGAACCTTCTACAGGAAAGGTGAACACTCGGAGGGAGGTGGGCTATTTAATAGGAAATAGTTGAAATATGAGACACCTCTGTCCTGGAAAATTTATAGTGTTGCAGTGTAGTTGGAGATCCTCTGTGAAACAGACAGCTAGCATGTATTCTTAATTATACTTGATAATATTTTCTTCTTAAAGTCAATTGTGAAAGATTTTACCAGATGCCATGTCTTCATGCTGGTAATTATTCAAAACCAATCAGAATAAATTTTAATTGTGGACTGAGGAGTAGGACACTCAGCAGAAATGGTTATTGCTTTCAGACTTTGTCTTCAGTACAACAAGTTTTTCTTAAAAATGCTACTTCAGTGCTAATTCTCAGCTCACCAAAGCAAGTAATTTTTCATGGCTGATTATTGAATTGTTTAATTACCAGGTTGAAAATGACAATGAAGAAAGCTTATCAAAACAAGATAAAAAAAGGAAAGGAAAGAGTAAAAAAGCCAATCTGGAAAATGACTATGACAGCGAGGAAGTGGAAGATAAAGATAAAAAATCTAAAAAAACTCAGAAAGGAAAACAAGACATGCTTTCTGGCAGTGATGATGATGATGATCATGAGACACAGCTTAAGAAAAGCAAAGGGAAAACTCAGAAGTCAAATAAAAAGCATGATCTGTCAGAAGAAGATGAAACTAACATTAAGAAAAGCAAAGAGCGTGCGGGAGCAGTGTCTACAGGCGAGAGTGGCAATGAATCAGATGAGGTCTCTCAATCTAGAAAAGGACAAAAGAAAAACCAAAAACCAAAGCCCACTCCTGCTGCTGAAAGTGGGGACGATGAAGAAGAACCTTCATTCAAAGTAAAAACAGTGGCTCAGAAGAAGGCAGAAAAAAAAGAACGTGAAAGGAAAAAACGTGAGGAAGAAAAAGCCAAACTGAGGAAGCAGAAAGAGAAGGAAGAATTAGAAGGTGGAAAAGAACCATCAAAGTCGAAGGAAGCTCCAAAAAAAACTGAAGAGAAGGCTTCTCCTGAAGTCATGGCAACCCCTGGCCCTGGGGAAAAAGGAGAGACTCCTGCAGGAACAGAAGGTTTGTAACATGGTTTCTAAAACTGTAGTTTAAACACTGTAGCTTTTAAAAGAAGGGTGAAGAGTTGGCAAGCACTGAGGATGATTTGTTGTTTTACTCTGAATCGGGAATACAAGACATTTGGTAGCCTTGTCTGGCTCTTTGTTTTGGCTTACAGGCGGCTGTTTTTTCTGGCCTGTAGTTTGTTCAGGTACATGGGGAAACAAAAGTCAGATGGTGAATTCGTATTACAATATATGCTTACAGTTTGGTATTGGAAAAGTACCTCTTCTCTTCCAGTTATTCTGTTACTTTAAGACTTTGGCCCCTGACTTTGTAACTTAAGAGACATTTTAATTTTTTTTCTTTATGAAGTGCTTATGTAGTAGCCAGTCAGTGTTCCTTATTTATCATATATGAAATATTAATTGTATTTAAAATATCTTTAAAACTTCTGGGATCTTTGAATGTGTGCCTCTTTTTTCTGTAGCTGATGACAATGAGGGGGACAAAAAGAAAAAAGACAAGAAAAAAAAGAAAGGCGAGAAAGAAGAAAAAGAGAAAGAGAAGAAGAAGGGTCCCAGTAAAGCCACAGTTAAAGCAATGCAAGAAGCCTTGGCTAAAATGAAAGAGGAGGAGGAAAGGGCAAAAAGAGAGGAGGAAGAACGCATAAGACGGCTGGAGGAACTAGAAGCGAAGCGCAAAGAGGAGGTACCGTGTATCTTACTCTGAGAATAGAATCTTAACCTGTATCCTTGCTGGTGCTGTTGGTGGGTTAGTCCTTAGTATGTGTCTCATCAATAGAACATACACTTGGCCAGCTTCTGTGTAAAGCGTGCTTTAAAATTCCTACATGTTGTTTAACCTTTTTCTAGGAACGATTAGAGCAAGAGAGGAAAGAAAGAAAGAAACAGAAGGAAAAAGAGAGGAAGGAGCGTTTGAAGAAGGAGGGAAAACTTTTAACAAAATCTCAACGAGAAGCTAGAGCCAGAGCAGAGGCTACTCTTAAACTACTGCAAGCTCAGGGTAAGCAGTAAAGTTTAAAATAATAATAATTTAAAAAAAATGCATATCCCTTACTACTCTGTTTGTTTTTTCTATCTGGAGCTGAGAGGGCAGATACTGAGTAACTCCATATAAAGCTGCTCTTTTGTCAAAGAAGGCTGTGTGTGTGTCTCCCTTCCCCTTTTTAAAGTAGGTTTAAATGTCTGTATATTTTCATCTTATATTTTAAATATCCAACTGTTTAATACGTTCCAGTTGTAGTTTAAAGATGTTAGTTATGGAACTTAGGAAAAATCACTTATTTCCATTGCTTAGTCCAAAGGCCAGGAAAAGCAGATGGGCTCTGCTGCAGGTCTTGTAAGACAGTGATCTGGATCCTCTTGAATTAAGTGATGGGCTCAGTTAAGCAAGTGCATTGTTTTGCCTCAGGTTAGCTAGTCCATGGGAGCAATATATTATCCTCTTGCATTTGCTTCAGAAAGAGGTTAAATAGCTTTCCTGCTTTTCTGTCAAATACAATCTGTCTCCATTGCAGTGAAGTACATCTATCCATTGTACTGTAAGCCCATGTCTTAATTTGTTCTGATAACTTGTTTGTGGCCAAGGACAGAAATGAATTCCTGAGTGCTGAGTAGCATTCGTTTTGTATTTGTACAGAACGCTGTCTGAGCTTTGCTGGTAGGTGGATGTGTAAGGGTAGGAATCTCTGTAGCTGGTCATATGCTTGGAACTCTTAAAACATACACAAGGGCCCTTTATCTGCAGTCGTTGCTGTAGTTATCAGAATCCTTCGATTTGTGTGCTGTCACAACTAGAATTTTGTCAAATCTACACTGTAAATCACCCAGTACCTGAAGGAATTTTGAGTGTTTCAGAAGCTGCAGCAGTAATTAAATTATTAATTTGTCTTTGCATCAAACTTCTGTTTTTAATTGAATCCCTTCCAACATTACAGTGTTGTCTTTCTAGTGAGGTGAAGAAGCTGCTAATTAATTGATCTTGGCATTATTTTAATACCTAAAACCATCTATATTGTTAAAAAACATCAAAACCCCCCAAAAAACTCTCAACATTGAGCAAAAGGGAAAACACTGTCTGCTGAGCAACCTTAGGCTTTGAAGAAGAGCTGTGCCTCTTAACTGCTCCAGATTGTCTGAAACTAGGATGCTTGTTAGACTGGATTTAAGTGAGTTTTAGCATAGCAGACTTAAAATTGACATATATGCTTGTTAAACGTGAAGTCTGTGTGTTCATTAAATCCAGTGTAAGTATGTGATAGCTTCAAACCTGGAGTCCTAGGATCAGAGTGAGGTTTTTTCCTTTTCCTTTATTTTTTTCCCTGTTAGTAATCTAACTTCTTTTTGAGAGCATTCAGAAACATGTTCTCATTTAAACCAAAACTTATATTTAGTAATGAATCACCTGGATTTTCTTTCTAACTTTTTTTTTTAGGTGTTGAAGTGCCATCCAAAGACTCTGTGCCAAAGAAGAGGCCAATATATGAAGACAAAAAGAAAAAGAAACAGCAGCAGCCAGAAAATAAAGAAGGTGTGATTTGCATGCAGGGATACTTAGTAGATTAGTCATGTTTCCAGAAGCGTTTGGGGAGTAAATCAGCTCACCTAAAATAATTGCACGTCAGGGTGCCTGTGAGGTTCTTTGGACACCCCTACCCCCACGTGCAAGTGCTGATGCATTAGGATCCTAGAGCTGAAGACTGCTCACTTAATCCTTTGTTTTACAGTCTACTTGCTTGTTACTTTTTTTGTAACCTGGATATTTTCTTTAGAATTTCTAAGTGTTTGAGATGTACAGAATGTAAAGGCCTTTTATGAATGTGAGCTTGAATGCCTTGTGCATATGTAGGTTAAATATAAAGTAGTGTAAGTAATAATGACTTGTAATAATGACTTGATGTCCCAGGATGAAAGGGGATTGATCCTAGTTTTAGTACTTTTAAGTTGCAGACAATTTGTTTGTTTGCTTGTTTTCTTGTATATAAAAAGTTTTCAGTTTCCAGGGCATGAGTAGTTCAGAGAGCTTGCATTCTTGAAAACTTAAAAATTATTGCACTAGTAAGACATAGAATGAATGTGTCAGGATTTTTTACTTTTGTGCTTTGTGGTTTTCCTGTGGGTGTATTACTGTGACTGTTCTCAAGATTGTTCCTTAGTTCAAACAAACAAAACCCCCTTGCCTCAGTCTCTTTTTTTAATTTTTACATTCAACATGAGTTATGTGGCTACTTATTACTTGAGGAGGAGTCAATGTAAAGAACTGAAAATGGTGCTTATTTGAATTGTATCAGTTTTTTTTTTACATATGGAACAGTAGAGCAAGAATGGGTAGTTCATTGGTATTACTTCATTTTCTCTTGTCTTTTAAATAAAATGAGACTTTTTTAATGGTCAAAAGCAATGAAACTTGGCCTATCACATAAATCTGTTTAAGTGCTTGGAAAGCCAAATGTCTTTCAAATAAGCCACGTGTTCTAAAATTGTTTTAGCTCAGTAAGTGGGAATTCAATTAGCTTAGTATTAAATAAATTCTGATTTTGTTTACTTGTAACAGCACAACTTAAAAATAGAACTTAAATGTGAAGCTGTTTGTCTACCTAGATTGTTTTGCACTTTGGAAGAATGTAGCAAGCAATTTGCTTTCTTGCAATTTCAGAAAGTGTGGAGGTAACTTCCCCAGTAGAAGATGCTGTAGAACTGGAAACACCAGTCAAAGAAGAGACTCCTCTTCCCGTAGAGCCAGGTTAGTAGTAACGCTAATCAACTTAAGACACGTAATAAGACTGTGTGGCAGTACTGCATAGTAGGTGTCATACCTTGTTGGATGGGGGCTGAATGGTCAGTCATCCTTGAGTTAGTTGCTGTTTTTTTCTCTTTCTAAGGGAGAAATTGATGGAATTTTATGGAATAAAAAGGCATGAAGCTTCAGAATGAGACTGTAAAGGTCGCTTACTCTGAGAGAACTCCAGTGTTCAATTGGCTTGGGCAACTCTCTCAAATAAGCACATTCACTGCCTTATGATTAGCTCCCTTGACTTTTCATTTGCTTCCTAAAAGGCTGTTTTGTCAGTGGTTAGGTGGGGGTAGGGAGGAAATATGCTGCTTCTAGTATTTATACTGCAATATTGACAGTAATTGTATTCTTGGTTCCAAATGTTTTGGTTTCACAAGTGCTGAATGCAGTGGATGTGGGTTAGCTTGTGAAACTGAGTATCAGCATAGCAAGTGATTGCCCTCACGTTTTGCCTACGCACAGTACTTTTTTTGTCAAAATCACGTTGTACTGGACTTCTTCCTCAGAAAGGAGACTCTTTCAATATTTATTCTTAAATCAGACAAATACTGACAAAATTTCCAGCTTTTTGAAAACCAAACTGAATGTGTAACTCTAATTCTAGCTTGACTTATCTCTTGGAGCAATTCCATTGCCATAAAAGAGAAGGGCTCACTGGCAGAACGTTAGTTCCTAGTTAATATTCTAGCAGTCTGGAACTTATACTTCATTTCAAAGAGATGAAATTTCATTACATCACATGAGCTGCAACATATATATTGTTTAATGCCCCTTTTGGAGGGGGTTAAAAGTTTGCATTTTTTCATTTGTCTGTTATTAAGAGCTGCAGTCTCTTCATATATCTGACTCAGTTCCTGCTGGAATGAATAAATTTAGTGCTTCTGGAATCCCTGGTATAATTATCTTAATAGCACTTTTTATAGACAACTTGTAATTTTCTCACTAATTTAAATTAATACTTGTAATCCAACTTGTTTTCTTGTTTCTCTGTCACTTTGTTACACCATGGCTGACTGTTAATTGGGCAGTTCCTTTCAAGGAACGTAGCTGTGGTAGAGGTTTGTGTGGCATGCATTATGCAGGCACTTGCATGATACGCAGGCAGGAACTAGATGAGTAGTTTAGCTGTATCTTCCAAAAATATGTTTTCCTACCCAGCACTGTAAGATTTTGTGGAGAGAATGGAAGATTATTTTTTTAAGTGTGCAGCATTTTCTATTTAGGCAAAATGGAGAGAATTTGGTAGAATTATGGTAGCAGCAAACTTGTAAGTTGCGGTTGTCAGTACGTCAAAGGAAGGGCCATCTAAAAATGTTTTATGTTGCTGAGCTGTTTCTTTCTTTTCCTTTAATGCTGAATTTCATAGTTTCAGAAGAAAAAGAGGAAGAAGAAGAAACGGAAGATGGGGGTTTGGATGACTGGGAAGCTATGGTTAGTGATGAAGATGGAGAGAAAGGTGGGCATGTAAATACCGAACGGATGCTTTTTCTGATTAAGTGGTTTCTTTGGGCTGAGTCTTTTGTTTCTACAGAAAACAGTGTTGTATTTAGATTCTTCCCCTGCCCTGTTAGCTAAATTGCGAGGCAAGTGTGTTAAGAAATAGATATAAGATCCTCATCTGAAAGGCAGAGCTTTCAGAAACTGCACAAATACTGCTCAGGAAGACCCTTTGGAAATACGCAGATGTGTGGTTATCACCTAAAATAAATCAGTTGGATTTTTTTGTTCTATCTTATGGGAGTGAAAATCCTCTCCTTTTAGTATGTGCTTAAACTACCTCTGGGAGTTTAGGGGGACCTTTTCCCTGGTACTGTATTTCTCTAGTAACCATTCCAAAGCCATAATTGTTTTACCACACAAATCTGTCAACATTTAGGAGAGTACCTTTGAGACAAATTCTCAGAGAAGTGGGGGACTAAGACAGTGTGCAGGTTAGTGTGCATGCATTATAGTAAATTCTAGATACCTTCTGTCATCTTTTTGAGCATGAGGGTGCTGATAATATAATTCCTCCCTCCACCCCAAACTCACTCTGTGCAGATTCTAAACACAAGTCAGCAGAACTGAACATGAAACACTTTTTTTGTGTTGAAACTTGAAAAATTATCTTGACTAGCACTTCTGGAATGGAACCTACTCTCAATCCTCACTCTTCACTAGTTATGTCTTTTTGGGGTTTTTTGTTGCCCTCTCTCCCCCAGCCAATTTAATCGAGAATTTTTTACTTTGGATTTTGGGTTTTTTTGACAGAGAGCAAACCTGTCCATATTGAAGTCAAAGAACAAAATGAAGTGGATGAGGAAGATGAGGAGGAAGAAGATGAGGACGAAGAGGAAGAAGAGAGTGAAGAATCTGAAGATAGTGAAGGGAGTGAAGATGAGGATGAAAAGACTTCAGATGAGAGAGAGGCAGACTCCCAAGCTATTGGAAAACAATCTATGGAAAAAAAGCCCAGCAAGGAAATCAGCTCGGATTCCGAGTATGACTCCGATGACGACCGCAC